>NW_008751778.1:1245962-1287768 GCF_000715545.1 Opisthorchis viverrini
GCATAACAAAGTCTCCTCCAAATGACATATGAACGCAATTTTCGTCATTCAGGGGAAGGTATCAGTCCAACGACCACTGCTTTGTGGCGTATACATTAATTTGGAGGGCAGTGGCATTGGAACTCCAGGATTTCAAGTAGTCCGCAAAAAGTAGACATGGACTTGCAAAAACATCTGGAAGGTCGTTAACGTAGATCAGAAACAGCACTGGTCCAGGACAGGTAGAAATGGCTGAGGGTCAAAATGGCTCAAGTGGTTAGAGCGCGAATTTACTGACCGGATGGTCCGTGATTCGAACCCAACCTCTGCTACTCGACCTCCCCTCTCTAGGCTTGGGCGACCTGGCAGTATCCCAGCCCTCGTGCCTCCTTGGTGTGGCATGGCAGCAAGGCTCCGAAAGGGAAGATTATTATTACATAACGGAACCTTGAGGAACTCCAATGGAGACCGGTGCTGGAGAAGAGTAGGTCGAGCCTCTTCTCACGCGGACTGATCTGCCTGAAAGGAAAGCCTTGATCCAGTGAAGCACTTTCCCCTGAAACCCGTAAGACTCAAGGTTGTGGAGCAGCAGGACGTGGTGGACCCTGTCAAATGCTTTTGAGAAGTCGAAAAATATGGCATCCGATACGAGTCCTTCGTCCTCGGCTTGGGTTAAGCAGTCCACAAACACGAGCAGGTTTGTCACGCAAGGGCGGTTTGAGAGAAATCCGTGTTGAGCTGGAGATAGCAGGTTGCTGGTAGTAAGGTGATATAGGATAGCTCGCTTCAGAATGCTTTCCATCACCTTGCATGCCACGCTAGTGAAGCTCACATGCCTGTAGCTGCCAGGCGATAGTCAGTCACCAGTTTTGTAGACAATCTCTTCCTTTCAAGCAGAGGCAATGCGGCCTTCGGCAAGCGACTTACGAAAATGTGTAAATGGTTTGCCAGTGTGGAGGACGTTTCCTCCAGGATACTTAGATGGACCTCGTGGGGCCCCAACGCACAGAACGTTGACGGATTAAGGATTCGGGGCATGTGCCCAGTGTTTTCGGGCTTAGCTTGCTAGTGCCAGCCATCTGCCTCGATCCACCTAAAGGGCACGGCCGAAAAAATTATCGCACCGTTGTTTTAAATTCGCAGCTTCGGGTAATAAGCCTACCAGCGACTGACCTCGTTAGAATGCATCCTTCAGTGTTTTGAAAGGGGTCAACCACGCAGAAGTTCATTCCAGGATTCGAAATGGAGGAGGATGCTATGTAGTTGCGTACATGCTGGGAGAAGTGGATCAGGGACCTTCAGGGGTACATCGCAGTCGACTGGTTCTATGCCCGCAACGACCTTTGCAGCATCTCGATGGACAAACTCAATGGCATTTAGCTCCTTCTAGGGTCCGGAGTGGATAGGTGGACTCGGGCATGCGAGTTGTCCCATATAGACTGTACGGTTAGCATTGCAGGGAATTTAGTCGAACCATTCGAAGGGACGCGAACGCCCTTTGAACCGTTTTTGGTGACGGAGGGATAAATAAATGCTCAAAGATGGTTGGATCCCAGGCCCTTCTTAAGCAGCTTTGCAATATTCAATTCCATTCTCATCGTCTGTCTCGTCGAATTTCATGTCAACGACATATGGGTATACTTTTCGACATTCAGCGGGACTTACCCAAGGATTTACCACTGCTTTGCAGCATCGACATCAGTCCGAAGAGATTTGAGACTGGAACCTGAAGCATCTACCACTGAAGAGAAACGGCTACATCGACCTACTTTCGCGCCGTAAGCGTCGTCGAAGTTGTCCAGGAGGATTGGCCCTACGACATAGATTTGAGAGACGCGGAGGAATAATAGGTAAATCAAGCTTTCACATAAATGTTCTGCGTAGATGAGAAGCTTTGATCGAGCATCAAACCCCCTCTGGATCCCTTGGGCCCTGATTCTGAAGTGGTGTGATGAATGGTTTCTAAACATGGGAAAATATGGCTTCCAGTCAGAACTTCCTGTCCCTGAATCCTACAGCTGTCCACTTTGGAGGAAGCTGTGCTTAGCCGAAAAATCAAGTTTTGGGATAATTTCCAATGGTCCGCTTCAGAGTGCTTTCCATCACCTTGCCGGGTATACCTCGAGAACGAACAGGCCTGTAACTGCCAGACAGTAAACGGCTGACAGCTTTGAGGATTAGCGTGACAAGTGCTTTGGGCAAGGCCCAAGGACGTTGTCTCGTCCGGCGACTGGAGAAACATCATTTGAATGTTTGTGGCCAGGCTGAATGGCCTTTACTTCAGGGTTTTCGGTCAAGTTTGGATGCCATGTTTTCAGCGGACTGACCTCAAACCTGTAAGGTGTTGTTTTCAGACCTCGGTCGCCACTAGTAGAGGAGTCAAAATTTCCCTAGGGCAGGAAGGCCACTGGTTCGGTGGCTGCTCGCGTGATCCGAAGGTAAATTTTTTATATTAAGGCGCGATGTTTTTTCCTGGATTTTTTCTGTAGTTTTAGGTGACGCATCTCTGGTCCGTAAACGGTCTCCATCTTGATAAATGGGAAACTAGTTGAAGAGTATTTTGAGCTCATTTTAAAAAGACTCATAACCTTCTTGGGTGGCTTTTGGATGGTTCGGCTTCCAACTACTCACTCTGAGAACACCACACTGAACCCGTGAACCTCTTTCACAGTGCTACTGCAGATTTCTCTCACCGAACCTTGCTCCACTCCAAAGCGGTCACTTACTCGTTTCCGAGAAACGTATACGTTGGAATTTTTAAATGGTCTTTTAAACTACTGGACTGTCAACCCAGCACCTGTTGATCTACAGGCCGTCAGAGTGATCACTGTGTCCCAGATTAACCTTAATTATCACTTCATTAACAAAGCGTAGTTCACTGGTAATATCCAAGTCTAGTTGGGTTTTTATCGGGCCTGTGCTCTGTTTGTTGAGTGTCTTAGTCTGCTGAGACAGATGCCCTGCTGTGTCGCTTGAGCCAGAGTTCTAATTACATCCAGAAAAACGCGAACCCACTTACCGACAAGAGTGCTTATAATGCTGGTCAGGGCAGAGCTGAACAAGAACTTGTTTGAAGATCAGGCATTCCTTCGGAGGATTTGATTGGCGACCCTATACGACACCGGATGAAGGCAGTCACCTACACGCTTATACGGAATCTATGGCACCACCTGAATCAATGTCGGAGTGGTATCAATGGTGACAAAATGAAGTGCGAGCGGTCATGTACACATGTAACGCAACGCCACGCATTTTAAATTAACTCGGAAAATAGCGTAGCTGCTGCCGCTCACCAGAGCAATGATCGAATTATTTTCGCCGAAACTATGGGGCTCTCGATTTTGTGACTTTCACCTGCAGTATGTTACCTTTCTGCGAACATTTTGGGTCAGCGGAACGTAAACGTCATAGACTATGACCGATTTACACATTGTTAACGGTTTCCGAGATATAAGTCACGACATTGCACTTTGGCATGTTTTGATTTTCTTTAAGAATTTGATAACACTTACAGATCCTATGCAAATTCCATCCATGAAAACTTGTCAGTGATGTTTGCTTGCTCTATACTCCTCAAATTTAACGAATGAGGTGAGTTTGTTCAGCGAACTTCGGCGCTACACATTTCCCTATGGAGCTCGCCGTCAAAGAGTATAAAAGGGACATTGCACTTTGGCATGTTTTGATTTTCTTTAAGAATTTGATAACACTTACAGATCCTATGCAAATTCCATCCATGAAAACTTGTCAGTGATGTTTGCTTGCTCTATACTCCTCAAATTTAACGAATGAGGTGAGTTTGTTCAGCGAACTTCGGCGCTACACATTTCCCTATGGAGCTCGCCGTCAAAGAAGTATAAAAGTGTTTGACAGCCGCATGAATTACGCAATGGCGATTCGATAGTCATCTCTGTGGATTAAAACCTTTCCCAGAATTGCGTAACCAGCTTGCGCGTAATACAACACCGAGAGAAAACTGCAGGTTTACTACCGACATTATGATATAAATCCTATTATGAATGTGATGCTGCATAGGAGGAATTGGCCAAAAAGCAGAAAAAATTCTGCTTGCAACTATTGATATGGATTGCCTGCCATTTTGAAGACGGTGGCAGTCGCCAGTATCCTCGTCTACTTATCGTAACTGCCAGGCCCGCATCTATCCGCGACACTGATAATAAGGTCTTAGCGGTGCACGGTAACCTAATCCGAGGCCCAGCAATATCCACTCATACGCATAACTGTGCGCGTTGTCACTCTCCTCGGCTACTTATTGTAACTGTCGGACCCACTCCCATGCATGCAGCGGAGTATGAGCCCCCAAATGTACGTAGTAATGAAACCCAGTTACAGCGACGGTCCTTCACACCCACACATGTCATCTGTCTGCCATGCCTGAAAAATTCACAATCACCTTTGGCGAATCATGCTCCCATTTATCGGTCTCATTGGTACAAATGTACTGTGCAGAATCCGGTTCTTGTTTTCAGGAAGCTGCTTTAATAGACAGGGTTCCTAGAAGGAAAAATATATAGTCAATCTAACCTCGTTCACATCTTGCACAATATCACTGAAAACACCTATTAAAAAAGGTGTACTGACTGGCTTCCCCAGAGCTCAGTAAGTCCCGTTGTCCACAATTCTCGATTAGAGTCTGGGCCGAAGCTGCGGTCTTACCGCTATAGTGGTAAAGTTGATTAATACTCAATTAGTCCCATTAGCGATAATGAGGGAGCCGTGTGCTCTCCGCTGATTTTATGTCAGGATTCGGAAACACGGAGCCTAATTGAACGCAGCAAAGTTGAGGCTGAAGAGGGGTGTATATCAATCAGCCTTAAGACCAAATGGTATAGCTTCGAGTCCTAGGATCCAAGTACCACACAAATGTGCGCCAACTTATGCATCCGTCGCAGGGATCCAGTGGGTGGCCGGGTCCTTGGTGTCAACTCCGTTCATTTGAAGCACTAAATCCTAACTTTGCATCTGATTCCCAATACAGATACCATGTAGCTTAATAAAATTGAACATCCATCGTCCTCTTAATCACTTATAATCACCCCATAATCAGTTGCAGTGGCACTTTCAATAACTAATGTCTCCATGCATGCTTTTGTATACCGATCTTTCTGTGACCTTCTGCGTCCACATCTCAGGCACACATAACATGTTCGAAGCCGCTCGTTAGTTCAGGCTATGCTGAGGCTCCACTATGTGATTGTCAGATGGGTTGCGACCCCACTCGACTCACGCCTAAACACTTGCGCGCAACGCCTGCTTCTGAGCACATTCCTCAATGTAATCTCCGTTACACAACCGAAAATTCACTTTACAATTTTTTCGTTATAGATTCGCCAGCAAACTACCTACCTACATACTTACATGGATCCAAAACACCTGTTGCCGGATGCCCGAAGCCGTCTCTGTTTCGCCGTTCAAACAGGCCAAGCCCAATAGCCATACAGAAGCAGCATGCAATGTAGACTATTACACTCCCTGAAATGTAATTCGCATGTTTAGTGGCTGTCCGACTTTACAATTTGTAGGTGCAAGGTGCATACCAAAGGTTAGGATGAATTTGTTCAGTTCATCGGAAAATGCCTGCAACCCCTTTTTGAGGATGACAACGACATCGTCTGCATATTCCGGATCGATATGGCTCCCGCCAGAGGCTGTTTGAACGCCAGCAATTTGAAGACCTTCAAGCGTTTGTCTCGTCATCTTGTCGACCACAAACTCAAAGAAGGATAGAGGACAGACACCCGTGACGGACGCTGCTTTATGTACGAAAACTTTCAGAGAGCTCTTCGTATGTATGCCTATGTGTTGAACTCTAAGAATACAATGAACTTATTATTGTAAAATCCTCCGAACATTCTTCCGTGCCCTCTCAAACCCATTCGCGCCTCCTATCCCCATGAAGCGAAAGACCTCACAGTTGACTCCACACACTTTGTCCAGGTAATCTTTCCCCAAATACATTCCTACTCTAAGCCGAAAGTCATACTAAGCCTCCTGCAATGGAAGAGATAGAAAACCAAAATAGAAACAACTTTTGTCGGTTACTCTTCTCACTGGCCTGAGCCCGCCCTGGTTATAGCATATATCCCGGACAATCCCCCATGAATAAAATAATCATTGATTGCCAACCAACCAAATGCTTACACAGACTCACTGAATATCCGCGGTATGGCGCCTCACAGGAAAGTCGTTTCGCGAACCCTTCATGCTTTTATTTGGGATGCAACTGCGCCATGCTTAGGGCACCTCATCACGAACATGCAGAACAATCGGACATCTCACGTCTTTCGCCGATCTCTCGCTCCTGAAGGCGGCCAGCTATATTAGCCAAGCACATTTAGCCGATTCATGTCCGTCATAATCAAGTATAATCTAACTGCAGCAGTAAGAAATTGTGACTGCTTTCGGCTGCCCGCCATTTTCGGTCACAGTCTATTTCATACCATAGTGCCCTCTATCACATATTTTGACATTATTCCCCACTTTGGGTCTCCTATGTGGATGGGTTATCTCGTTGCCTTGCTTAAATGACAGCAATGGACCAGCCTGCGCCTTCGACGTATCAAGGCTTGTCTCAGTTTTCCACCGTTCCACGGTCAAGCTTGACTAACATAACAAACCTCCCTGACTTCTGAAGACGTTCATGTACGGGACTGCTTACGAACTGGAGTGCGATGTTGCGATGACGGCACCGTGACTTTCGTGCCTAGTATGATGGCTTGCCCGTAGATCACATCCCTTATAGTTCCCGACCGAGCGTGTTTTACGCGTCCACAAACCCGTTATTTGAATTTGTACCAGGATTTGGTCACCCTATTGCGCTGTCCCCCAGTTCTGTCCGTAAGTCCGCGAACTCTGCCAGCGGCACTATCAGTGTCAGTATGACGGTGAAGATGAAACCCTGTAGCACACCCGATATAGCGTATGCTGACTATCATAAAACATTTACTGGAGCTTCTGAATTCCTTGGCTTTATTTGGCGGGACGCCAACCGCAACGATGGATGGCTTAATTATTGTTCATGTAGTCTTGAGATTATTCCGAGGTCCATTACAGAAAGGAACACGCAATAAACCCGCTGTTACACAAACTTTTTTACCGCCATCACGGAAACATCATACAACAACAATGACAGCCAATAAAATTTGAATTTCGCCCCCATGGTGAATCTCGAGTACGTTTAAAAAACCTTCACCAAAACTGTGGCCGCGTGAGGGGATCCTAAGTTTTCGAATATATTTTATCAAATGCTGGAATTTTATCTTCAAGCGCCCATCATTCGAAACATAGTTTCAGAGTAACTTTTAATGCGTTCTTATGGCTCGGCGTAGGCAGCTACAAAAAGTCAGCTTCAGACATGCCTGGCATGGGCTAGTCTCCACCACGTGCGATACGGATGGTCGTTTAAGCAGGTATATTGTTCATGGATGGCGGGTAAATGCACGGAAAGTCGAGAAAGTTTTTAACACTATTTTCATTTCTTCTCGAGAATTCCGCAGGATAGTATCATTTTAATGTTATACGCTGAGCGGTGTGAAAGTCAGGCTAATATTTATGGCATTCCCTCTGATTGTCCACTTAAGACCACAGAGTCTGTGACAGTTATCGATCGGTGCTGTTCAGGCAAAGCAGTCAGTATTGCAAAGAAACCAAAGGCAATGCTGAACAAGCGAGGTGAAGGGAAAGCCTGACCATTCCTTGTATTTTCGAAATTCTCCTTTATCACTTCTGAAGTCTTGTATGGAGTTGAGCCTTTTTCCATTGGTCGTTAACATAGAGCAATGTTCTAAAATACAAAGAAAATTGCTTTAATAAAAGAATAAAATACCGCATAATATGGCCGGAATCTTTTCGGCACACTTTGTTGGCCAAGTGAGGTTCTTCTGCTTGGAATGCAACGCTGCACAAGTGGCTGTTAAAAGAATAAAATACCGCATAATATGGCCGGTATCTTTCCGGCACACTTTGTTGGCCAAGTGAGGTTTTTCTGCTTGGAATGCAACGCTGTACAAGTGGCTGTTGGGAAATTCGTTCGTTTATACGGGACGTAAATCGAAGTCCTGTGTTCGAAGAAACTCCAGCAGGGCGTTCCAGGCTGACACAACTTAGTTGGGAGAACTTGTTGCTGCATGGTAGGTAGATAATCTGGTGGTTTAGAGCAACAGTGTGATTTCGCAACAAATACGTAAATAATTTCTGCATCGAAACCTGAAAGACGACAAGATACTGCTCTTTGTGATAAGGTCTCTACAGCGCCTCATTTATTCACGTCCTTCAAGGCTGAATTTTTACCGTGTGTTAATGGGATTCATCTTCCAAGCCTTTGGAGTATTAGTGCACTCATTGCTTCCAAGCGTAAATCATCCTCCTTATATGTGGGACGACCTTCTTTGGTGTATTACTGGAGTAAACCGACTAAATGTTGTTTTGAAAATTCAAGACGCTTGATTTCAATCTGTTGTCCATTACCGGTATTTCATTTTTAGCAAAGAACTGATTGTCGGTGTGGAGCCAGAAAAGAATAAAGATCTAGGTGGCGCCCGTCGTCCTTCTGATATATGTGTTTTTTTGTAGATTTTAGGCAGTTATTTTTATTATTCCACCTGCGATTTATAATTGTAAGAAGATTCGTTAATTTGCAACAGGAACCCCGTTTTCTCACAGGGCCCAGATGTTTTGTGGGCTGATTATCTTAGTGTCATCCCAATTTAGATCATTTATTTTTATTGGACACCGTTTTCTCTTCTGACACCTTAGGGCACTCACCGTACCTTAGTGATCTTATCTCAGTCCCTTTTCATTTCACCTCTTCCAAAGCTTCAAAGTTCAACAGTAGCTGCTGCAGATGTCCGGTATGGCCGTCGTTTATTCATTCTGGATGGTCCCTGGTCGACATTCACATGGTCCTCCAAATGAATCAAATACATTTGGCTTCATATTAGCCTGAATCTACCTGCACTAACCTATTCGAACCCATATCCGTCCGCTGCGGTAGTGCGATCCAGTGTTCGATAATGCTCTTGATGTCCATGTCTCGGTGACCGTGGCCCTATGGCATGGCATAAGAATACTCCCATGGCTGTTTTCTTTTTACACAACGAGCTTTCGCTCACTCAGGCCTGTAATCTAAACAAAGGGCACAACGTTCAACCAGGCTTGACCACTCTTTGGACGAGTTCGATCCAACCCGCTTAACTGTTGTTCGGCGTGAACACTCCCTGTTTTCCGCTGCAGTTTAGTTTGCCCCTTCACAAGTTCCTTTGCGGTGTTCGTTTGGCCCTGTGCATTGTCACTCTCCACCATCTGCCGTCCTGTGTTTCGTTTGCCAACCGGTACACCTTGTGGGCATGCAAGACATTCAAAGAAAAAATACCTACTTGACAGCATTCTCGAGTGCGATATACTGGGCTTCGGGGTAGTAGGTGTTACCTTTGACTTGGTTGATGAATCACCAGACGCTTTTAACATAACTCGGTGGAAACCCGAGCAGGACGAAAAGCAAGTGAAGAAGTAATTACTGTAGCTGCTCACCGGCTTTCATGAGATCTTGTGATAGCCCTGAAATACTCGTAGTCCGGCCCAGAGCGCAAAGCATCTCTGGTTGTCACCAGCGCTGTACGTGTTTTAAGCATGGTTTTGTACCTTAATACACGTGTGAACCTTTGGTGTTCTTCTGATGGGGGCATTTACCTGGAAGGCTCAGACCGAGGGCTCAGTCTAGGAGTCACCATCATTATATATTTTAAAAGCGATACACTGCGGTGGACAGCACTGGAAATAGGCTGCCTAATATCGAATTGTGCTAAGCATTTGGGATAGTAACGGTGATATCCCAATATAACATGTTAACAGAATAGGGCTGCCATTTCCAGTATGGAATTTAAGTTCTGTGCTGAAAGATTCCGGATGAAAGTTACACACATGTCAAAGTGAACAACGCTTTGTGTAATATGGGAGCTTTGCTTGTAGCTTGTGCGAATTTGGAATAAGAAGAAAGATTTATAATCTACCTGGCCTGCGACCCAGATTTGAGAGTTAAATTATTCATAAAATGACCCTAATTAAGCTTTGGATCTGAAGAGGTATTATTTTCTTGCCAGTCAGAACATCCCCAAGACACCGCGATACTTGCTTTCTTAAGAAAGGCCACTGGGCTGGGCATTATCAGAACCTGCGCTATTATGCAAAATGTATAAAGACGAACAGATATCTGTGGAAGTCCTCTTTCATGATTGCTTTTCAAAACAGACAGCAAGGCAGAACGGATAACAGCAATGACGGGGCACTCAATAAAACCGTTAAAAACAGACAAGCCATGTTTTTGGTCGAAGACAGTTCTGAGCATGATGTTTAGAACCATCTTCAAACAGCTTTATGTCTTATCCCAAAGACGGTAATATTCTAGCATTTTTTCGCCCGATAGGATACGTGGCATTTGTGACAAGTTCCAGCATATTCGGTATGGCCTAATGACGCTGTTCGTCATACTCGGTAACCTCTCGATTTTACACGAGCTCAAATTCTTCCTTTTGTTGAGATGGTACCTGCTGGATTATTAAAATTCACTTTGTAAATGAAAGCAGTGCGTATGACCGTCTTCTAAGTTTGCGCGGCGTGATAAAGTATCGGCTCACATGAGGGTTTCCAGTAGCGCGGTAACTACGAAATGGAGGGGTTCTTAGACAGAATGGCACCATTATGAAAGCGAACGTGCACGGTTGCAGAACCTGCGCGGAATCAGTGCAGAAATTCTGCACCAATGTTCCGCTTTTAAGCCGCGGGAGATCGAAGCGTTTCAGAGAAAGAAAAGATTCTTTAGTTGTCGATCAGTAATAAAAAAGCACAACACCCTGCATTTCCGGGACCCTGCGGAGTGTGAACTCTCGACTGATAAAGGGGTTTTGTCTTGGTGTGCAGCGCCATTATTCGCAGGAAGCCCCGCGTTCTGCTTATCTTCACGTGCGACTGAGGGTGTGGATTTTGTTGTGCTTTGACATGCTTTATTCCTTGTGTATTTATGGGCACGAAACTTTAAACAATATTTTTCTTTTCAAGTAATCGTCAGTGCACCCAATGTTCGTATTGCGCGTAGAGGCTCCTTGATAACAACGTTAGGATAGTAAGGCTGTTGCAGCAAGCGTGTTTCCGTCGTTGGGTTGATGATTCCGTCTACAATGTATGGTGGAATCTTTGAGAGTAAGACTCAGTTAATCACAGGCTAGATTCCAGACATGCCTCATTAGCCTGTCCCAGGGGATAAATTAGGCTGCGCGTTACCACGTTGTCCTCCGGTGGTCTCCCCAATTCTTGTTACCACACTTTGGCACTAGAGGGCCATTCACCATTTCGGTTTCCACAGACAACTTATCTTTTTGCTACAAGGTAGCACACTGCAAGTCATTGAAGGGATCAGTCCGTATGTTCCGTTTGTACTTATATTGCTTTTCATCAGCATCCTTTTTGAATCGTTCACAACCGCGTAGAAAGATTTTAGCGGCTGTTCGTCGGATGGTGCGAAGACAGAACCTTCCTTCACCCGGTTAAGCGGTTGGTTGGGCGAACTAATGTACTTTTTTGTCTCTTCCAAAGGATTCACGGACCGTAAATGAAAACTCCTCATCGTTGCTGTGTGCGACAGAAGGCTGGTGGGGTGTATATACACCTCGTATTGGAGGCAGGTTTGGTGCGGCAGCTACGTGGGATTCGTACTAGGGCAAAAAATGCTGATATTCAAATGAACGTTGGTGGTATTTTGGCCTGCAGTATCTCGCGCACCCAACTGTGGCCAACATCCTCCCACAAAACCTCTCCTTTCTTCGGTCAGCCTTTCGTCGTTGGAATACACTGTGGTAAGAACTAACGGAATGATGCTCAAACGTTAGTGAGTTGGCGGACGTCTGAGCGAACGGTGTATCCGGAGTTTAAAACATTCGACCCGCCATCTTGTATGCATTATTTGCGACAGTCCCGCTAGGGCATTTCTGAAGCAAGCGAAGAGACATACAGGATATCACGGATGTGATTATTGCACACAGAACGGTATGCAAGTTGGCACACGAATGACTTTTCCTTCGTTAACAGCCTCAGTACCTTGTGACTCTGATCTCCGGACCCGAAAGCAAAACAAGCGCCGTACAGGCCCCAGTTTAGTGGGGAGTTGAATCTACCAGCGATTAACGGTTTCTCCCCAGATCACATGCGGTGTGTGTCTTGGTTTAGTGCGAAAAGTCCTCACCTCACTTCTAGGGATGGAAATTGGACAAAAGGCCAGGCTTTCGTTGGAGTTCTGGAACCTACTGAATGATACTATCGAGCAGCGGAGTGTGATTCCGAGTTCAGATTTTGCCCGAAAATGCCGGGGTGTAGGAGACCTGAATCGGTGGAAGGCTTCTGAGCTACAACAGTTTCTTTTGCACATAGAACCTGTTGTTCTAAAAGGTATCTTACATCCTGATGTTTACAAACGCCGCATGTATTTTGCTGTAAACACTTTTATAGGCTGTTCACTTTTTTCACAACACCATACTGATTTTTAATTGACGGTTCTAAGGTTGCTGGTTCAAATTTTATTGCTATTCTTGGGCCGAACCATCTAGTCTACAAATTACACGAGTCCTCCCCTTTGTTTAGTTTCGTCAAGTCCTACGGTCGCCTGGATCGTTTTTCCTGCCTTCCCTATGAAACGGAGCTGGCGCACATAAACCATTCACATATGGGCCAGAACCGTCGGCTGTTCAGCTGTACCGCCGACTGGCCGAGCGCGTGAATTTGGGTGCAGTCGAAGGGGGGTATTTTTGGATGATTTGGTTTTGCGATTGAGACCATAAGCCAGGGGCGGATGTCACATGTTTGTGCATAGGGGTGTAATTTTTCGAAAAACTTTCCCGATGAATGCATTTTGCTTGACGGTCAACCCGCTGTCATTGTATATCATTCTGGATATACCATTGAGTGTGAGACATTCAAAACTTCTCTCACATTTTACACTCACTTATTGAGATCACCAGATATTTTAGTTTTTCAGTGCCCTGACTTGAAACACAATGGGTTGTTTGCATCATTCAATAAAATATCTTGTGGGTGTTCAAGTTTTTCTACAGAGAGAGCCGTATTTACTTCCCCGTTTTGCATACCCTTGCCGATTAGTTTGTGCTCCTGCCGGTAGTACACAGCGAATATGTGCGGCTACCACTTTTATAACCCAACATTTCATAAAATAAATACACATATTCGTGTTGGCGTTGTGTTACTGCCCCAAGGCTTCCATATGCAGTGGATATTCTTCTATGAAATCCCGTATTTGGAACCTGTTTTTTCAGCCAGGTACGCCGTTCTGACTTTCCAGGACAACTATGTTAGCATAGTGCATGGACCATGGTTCGTACCGCCCAATTCAGTCCTATGGTTCTCATGTACAACAAGTATTTTATATGCTAACTTGCTGAGGGGAACCCTACCCAAGTGTCCAGTGAAGACGTGCACTTACGAACTGTTACGGCGCTGCAGTAAGTTAATGTTCATTTCAAGTGTTTTTTTAGAAATTTTGCGGATGCATTGGGTGCTCAGCATGTAACCCCTGGCATACTTCCACCGCAGAGCGGCACGCTGAAGGGCTCGTACGGGAATCTAAGCACAAACAGTATGTTTAGCAATTGTATTACAATGGTTGCAGTGAAAAAGAAACACCTTCCGTCTGGCTTTACAAACGAACTGGATCATGATTCGGGTAGTTACACCACTTTGCAAACCCAGTCATAAACCCACCGGCTTCAAAAAGGCCGCACGTCGTTCCAACTCCTATTAATTTCTCAGTCTGGCACTTCCCTACCTCATGATGTACAATCCAATCGCCTCGCAAACCAGTGTCATTCCCTATTCTGACGCGCCACCCGTCCCGGGTGATGCCCCCATGATATGTCGAATTTACGTTTTATTTCATCACCATCATCTTAATTCCACCAGGAGTTCCTCATATAAAACGCTTCCTGTCGTGGGCGATCCAGAACCACATAGTTGGACCCCGCTCCTCAGGTTCTCTTAACACACTACATATTTTAATTTCTTGGACGAACTCACCAAATTCAAAAGCCACTGTAATTTCCCCAGACTTGGCCGACCCCATTCTCAGTGAGTAAATTACCATGTTTTAACTTAACTATTTTATAGAGAATTTGGAGAGGATCTACTCGTTGCTCCAGGGACTGCATATGAAACTGGACGCTTTAGTACCCAGGAGCAGTTGTCAGGTGGTCACCCAGCCTCCCCTACCCCCGTCATCTATGGATAAGATCCGGGGGTGTGAACAACACCTCAGAGACGGTCCGTGCTATGCCCGGCTGGTAAGTATTAGTGGTAGTCAGGATTACTGGTTTCACAAATGTGAAAAATGGCTCCTGCAGGAGGCTGGTGACGAATAACGTATCTGACGAACATACTGACACGGCTGTCGGCACCAAGACTCGCCGTGACACTCAACTGGCACGGTATAAGTGAAGAAGGAGCCTTCGGATCGCCCAGACTGGCCCAAGGAATTATTTGTAAGTATTTAGTGGTTATTTTACATTTAGCTGATTGAACAAGTGGCTGGATGAAATTCAATAACTATCTTTTTTCATTAAACCACAACAACTGAGAATATTCAAACACAAATCCACGGCAAATCAAGGAAATCGTTCAGCGTTGGCCGGAAAACGAACGGCAGAAAGTTTGGAAGCGCCCGCAGAAAGCCACCGAGAATGGTGAATGATTTTCTCGTAATTATTTAATTTATTCACAGAAACTTTTGTACTTGAAAACACTTAATTCAGGTAAGGTAATATGCTGGGGAATGGTGTGGGGGCAGATAGGTTATTACTGCACAGGAGGGTAGTATTTAGAAAGCTACCGAATTGTGCTAGGTGAGGAAATAAATGTCTATAATGGGCTAACTTTACACGCCGGACGACTTTAGCTGAGTGCGGATTGGGTACAGAAATTCTGATGTTGAGTACGGATTCTCCGCACCCGGCGCGGACTAGGTGCGGAAACCAGTTCCAATTCCGCACTGGGTATGCACCCTAATACAGAAATCTGCTGACACTGTGCGGAAACTTCCGCACTCGGGTGCAGATGTGATGCAGGAATTTCTGCACCGGTACCAGCCGGGTAAACTGTGTTACGGTTATCTGCTTTCTGAGTTTGAGTCACGCGTGCCAATCCAGGAAAACGACCAAGAAATACGAATTCTGGAATCACGGTACTATTGCAAATATAATAATATACATACTCAACAAATCTCAACGGATTCTCCCCTGCAGATACCGTCAGGTTACAAAATAAGGCGGTACAATCACCAGACTGAGGATAAATGTAGATCACTTCGCCTCAAAATCGATATCCTCAACAGATATCGACGGCGAGCAACCGCAAAATCACAAAGTCCGACCAAAGTAGGTAAGAGTTATAAAAAGAGTTCAGTAAAACAAGGGGGTTTCAGTTCATCTGGTCAAGGGGAATAAATATGGGGATTGGCTGTCACATGGGGCTGGAAACGGGAGCACTTGTTGGCAAGCTGTCTTCCACAAGCTGGGCTGCTTGAATTATCCTGTTTGTGATCCCCAGCTGCCAGGGCCTTTTGGGACCCATGTCTGTGTCGGCTTGCGATGATGGTAGTTTGAATATTCCCTCGTTTACTTCCGTTCGTCTGTGTGGTCTATTTGAGAAGTATGGGTACAGCATGCTAGCATGTATGCTGTAACCCTTGGTAATGAAACCGCTAACCACCAATCCGCCAACAGGTATTTTAGGTGGAAACATTCTGAGTCTTCCTCGTTGCTCACTTTTGTTCAGGCTTTTACCAACGGGAATAAGCAAATAGAAGGCAAATAAAGCAGGCTAGTAAGCGTTCCACTTGTGCGTGGCCGGCCGGGAGGTGCGACATTGCCATCTCATTTTGAATGATTGGGCCGGCTAACGCCATACGACCAGGATATGTTTCATCACAACCATAGCAAAAGTGTGGAGCTGGCCCACACCACGTAGCCGTGCCTTATTTTTCGCGACGACTACCAGCTACAGTTGGGATAACCCATGAAATGCTCGTGCTCTTTTACGAGCAAAGGGTTGTTGCCATGTCACCATATGGGACGCTCGAACGAGCCCTCCACCGCTTTATGAGGACAAGAGGACTGGGCTCGACGGGACCTTCGATATGCGGGATGGTAAATTTTGCCTCCAGTCTGTAAAGTTACGTGTCTACAAACTGCGAACCGCCGCGATGTACAGTAACGTGGCGATGCACCGTAAGAAGGAGCCAATGGCGTCACATATTGACGCTGGTGTTTACAATGTCTGCAATTCATCTGAGAACGCCCATGGGAGGTCGATGATAGCTTGGGTGCAATGTGACTGTCGTCATGTGTCGTTGCATTGCAGTTGCACTGGCGGTTTGCTTGACAGGTCGACATTCCTTTGCCCCTTCTGCGATCGGCATAACTGGATATCGGAGTGAGTTCCCTAGGTAAATACACTAAGTGTGATTAAGCTAAGTTTTGTTTAATAATTAGGCTCATATTTTTTAAATGCCATGTTTCTATGAATGTGTGGGTGGCAGGTGGGTTTCTTCCACAGAAACTCCACCCCCTCAACTTGATGCGGCGATGGCAACCAGTGTGCATCTTTCACACAGGCTGGGTGAATGGGGCTCAGGGCATTTCCACTAGGTTGCCTTTTACTAATTATTTTCCCATTTACTTTCCAGGCATGACAGTGGAACGCATTTTTGATAATTCTTTAATGTGCTTGCAATCAGTCATAATAAAATTGTTTCCCAAAAATGGCTTGATATTTACTGACAACTGAAGCGTCAAGGCAACCAAGGCACCCGGGCCTTGCGTTGAAGACGAGCTTGCGTGGGTGAGAAAATGAGGGCATAATTTTCCTGTTTCGTCTACAGCCTCAGAGTGGCCCCGAAAATTAGTGCGTCTAGAAAAACACATGATAGTCTCCAGCAGCATATGTCTTACAATTTGTGCAGGTGTCCGGTAGCCTACATGTGGTTTAGGTACTGATTACGCTTCATGAGGGTTTCATTTCAAGGCGTCACTTGTTACACACTCATCAAAACTAGTTATTCAAGCCGAAGATTCTATGACAGAGGTGCACTGTAGACTTGCTATTTCGTCGATCGTAACGTAAGAAGCATATAGAAGCGCCAACGACAACTGGATGTGATGCCTTCCAGCCACAGCTGAGCTATCATGTTTTCACATCAAAAATCGTGATATAAATAAAGGAGCGCAGAAGGCGTTGTTTACCAAAAACCTCAACAATTGCTCACATTCTTCTGCACTTTCAGATGATTGGTAAATTTTTATTAATGTCCACACAGCACTTTACGTTAGAGGGTGAACCACCAGAAATAGAAAATCGGCGACTAGCTCCGGCATAACACAAAACACTGTCGTCGATCCGTTGGCTACGAGTGATGCACCGATAGTTCCGTTATAACAAACCAGGTTAGGGCTATCCATGTACACACCAGTTCTCGCACCTAATGAACACAATTTGTATGATACACGACCTTCGATTCATGCATTTAGGGAGACGCACACAATCGTTTTCATCGTTTTCATCGTTTTCATACTCAGTGATTGATACTGGGTGAAAAGTGCTGCTTGTGGGCTATTCTAATTACTCACCTCTTTGTTACCGACATTAGGTACAAATACAATCGTCCTTTTGTAATATCGGTTTATTTAGGGACAACATGGACGACTACGCGTGTCAAAAGCAAGCTTAGTTAAACTACACAAAACTGCATACTACATTTCACGGATGGACACACAGGATCGAGGCTATTACCCAAGTTTCCCGGGTCGCTTATGTTCTTGTCGAACAGTGGCTGTCGTTCACCTGAAAGGCACAAGTGAAAAAAGGCTGTTCTCAGTGCAGGGCAGTATGCTTGCCAGCGCGAGGATTCGCATAAATAAATGTCTAATAGTGCTTTAAACTGGGTTCTAGAAGGAGGGTGCACAACCGTCGGAGGAAGGTCATTCCACGCAGCTACTACTCGAAATGAGAAAAAAATTTGTCTAATGAATTTGTGTTCTGAGCTTGAAAATGTTCCCCCGCCGTGTGTTTGCTGGGTCAACGGTAAAAAACCTGTTTGCCAAGATTTGTTCAAACAGGACGTCCCCTCGGAGGCGACGGCACTAGAGAGGAAAGAGATCAAGCATCGCGAGACGCGTTTTGTAGTCCACGGATTTGAGGCCAGCAACCATTCTCGTGGCGGCTCGTTGGACACGCTAAATGAGGGTGAAGTCTTTCGTGAGTCCTGAGTAGAGAATTTGGTTGGCGTTTTCCGAGAGCGGTCTGACGCAGCCATTCCTGTTTCTGATCTACGTCAACGACCTCCCAGACGTTCTTGCGAGTCCATGTTTACTTTTTGCGGACGACTTGAAATCCTGGAGTTCCAATGCCAGTGCCCTCCAAATGGATGTAGACGTTGCCAAGCAGTGGTCGTTGGACTGGTACCTTCCTCTGAATGATGAAAAGTGTGTCCATGTGTCGTTTGGAGGGGGTTCAGCGAATGCCTTTGTTATGCATGGTGAAAAGGGACCAGAAAACATCATGAGGATAGATGCCAAAAATGATTTAGGCATCTGGGTCTCCTCAAACTTGTCCTTCTCACTACACCATGAGAAATCGGCCCAAAAGGCATTCGCCGTTTTACGGATGATCCGACGTACCTTCTCCCGTATTACTCGCATGGACTTCCAAATACTCTATGGGGCCTACGTCAGACCGCTCCTGGAGTACGCCAACCAAGTTGTCTACTCAGGACGTACGAAGGACGTTACCCTCATTGAGCGAGTCCAGCGGGCCGCCACTAGAATGGTTGAGGCCTCAAGTCCGTGAACTACGAAACGCGTCTCGCGATGCTTGATCTCTTTCCCCTGGAGTACCGTCGCCTCCGAGGGGACCTAATTCTTACGCCCTGGTTGAACAAAGCTTGGCAAACAGGTTTTTTACTGTTGACCCAGGAAACACCCGGCGGGGACATAGTAAGAAAATTTTCAACCTCAGGGCACGCAGATTCATTAGACAAAATTCTTTTTTCATTTCGGGTAGTAGCTGCGTGGAATGACCTTCCTCCGACGGTTGTGCACCCTCCTTCTAGAACCCAGTTTAAAGCACTATTAGACATTTATTTATGCGAATCCTCGCGCTGGCAAGCATACTGCCCCTCACTGAGAACATAAAGAGCAGTGCTACACCCTTTTTACACTTGTGCCTTTCCGGTGCACGAGAGCCACTGACCGACAAGAACAAAATCGACCCGGGAAACTTGGGCAAAAGCCTCGATCCTGTGTATCAATCCGTGAACCCATGGAAAGCCAGATGCCTAGCTTTATTGAATTTGCGATGTAAATTTCATCAGATATAGCCCTATTGTAGATATAGCCCTATTGTAAATCTCTGATTCGTTCAACAGGGTCAATCTTAAACCTATGTTGCATTTATGTAGTGTTCCCGGCATAGAGATTTCAGCCAATCAGAATGGCGCGGTTTGTGCACAAATCGAGCGCTGGCTTGTGCGCGTTGATGTGCTCTCTTGGTTCAACCACCGACATTGTCATCCTGCGGGTATCGTGAATACTCAGGTCGGTATGTGAGCTGTCTCAATCACAGCTTTGGGATTGATTCGGAGTCGACACCTACACACAGACGATGGAGGTAGACTACTGCAATTTCGCGCTGACCACCTGTTTCTGACCGGCACGAATTTTCAACGATAACGCCCGCCCCATGTCGTCGTCATCCTCATCATCGACAGCATGACATCAGTGTTCAACCGATGCTTCACTGGCGTACAACCATGACTTATTTGAAATCCTTATTGTAAACATAAGAGTAAAGGTGGACGGAGAAGGGACTTAGTTCTAGCTTGCCGCAATCATTCCGAGGTTCCTACATCTCCAGACATTCACTCAGGCAATCTGGATAGAAACTGATAACAAGAACGCCACTGACATCGGTTGGCAGCCATATATTGCAGCGTCTCCAACCAGGCGCAGTGAGGATCACGCGGTCCCCATCCTGAAAGGCGAGTAGCACCGACAGCACCCAAGTATTTCGTGATCTCCTTCATACTCCTCTGCCAAGTCAAGGATTGGCCACCTCTCTGTTTACGCCACTCCGAATTGAGCATGGAAAACAACACTCTCTTCGGCAAATGATGGTTAAGCATACGCAACACATGTCCCAACCAACGCAGCTTCTGGTGCTGGACACATTCTTCAATGGAATTACCCCATGTAAACGAACGGTCTTCAAGTTCAAATCAACTTTTGGGCCAAATGGGTCGCCTTGTTGTTAGCCACGATGTAAGACTGTGGCTCCATTTAGGTGCTCTGATCAGGCCCTAGTGCAAGCGCATCTTGGTAGTTTTCGTTTTACCTTACAATACAGCTGTCACAAATTAGCCAGAATTATGCCAGCCTTGTAGAATCGAATGGGATGGTTAAATTAATTTCTGCAATGAACCGACAAAATCTTGCTGACGATTACGTGGATGAAGCATGTTAAAGTGTAAAAGGAGTTATGTTGGCAATGTTTAGCACTGTGTCCGACTTCCCCGATGCGATCAAACTACCACTAGATATCATTGAGGTCGCTATTTCTCAATAACGCTAGGAAACCCACTAGCAGGAGTATGAGGGACACAAATCCCTCAAACGTCACACAGTGACTAGTCTAAGCAAAGACGGAGAGTTCTTGTGGACAGTGGAAGCTCAGGAGCTGAAGGTTTTCGTCACCCGAATCAACCATGCTGTATACGACTTAAACCGATTGCTGATGATTGATTAGATGGCATACTGGCATGGTAACGATGTACTGGTGAAAGGAATGCAGTTGTCAATGGGAAATACGGCTCTGTAATTCGTGCACAAAACCAACTGGAAATATAGGCCGAACACTGCAGAGCAGTTAGGCTTTCGTCCTGCGACAAAAACACATAGAGACACTGTATGCAGGTGAATGAACACTTTAATTTTTCTTCAAAAGTAATGGGACAAAATATCCCTTCTGAAGGACGACAAGGCTCCAAGACCAGATGGTTTTTATCCAGCTGTCTTCGAAGGTGGCAAAGAATTTCTGATCACCCACCTGAAAAAACTTACCGGTACTATATGGACTGGAGTAAAAGTGACCACAGACTGTGTTACACCAACGATCATCCTCACCTTCAAAAAAAGATAAAGCGTTCAGCTGTAGCACCCTTCCGGTGCCTAGCTGCCATGCCACCCGAAGGAAGCACGAGGGCTGGGATACTGCCAGGTTGCCCAAGCCTAGACAGGGGAAGTCGAGTGGCGGAGGTCGGATTCGAACCGCGGACCTTCAGGTTAGTAATCCGCGCTCTAACCACTTCGGCCATCTCGCCCTCACCTTCAAAAAGGTAAACGAACACAATGTCCTCTGACGTTATCCCAGTAGCTGTGCAATCGAAGGTGTCTCTGGTCTCGTTCTCCGAAGTCTGGCTGAACACAGGGAGGCAGGTTGGTGAAAGACAAACTGGGTTGTACTCTGCACGAGGATACATCGATCACGTATTCATTTTCCACCAGGTCCTCGAACACTGTTGACCTGAAGGCTGCCTAACACTGTCGATCGTCGGGTCAGTGAGGACGGGTTATACGAATGCCAAAGTATGACCAATAAGCCCCGAATGAGCACACTTAGGTGGTAGATGTAAAGTCGATGCTCAGCCTACGGATAGTGGACAACGACTGCTTCAGTTGTGTGCCGATAATCATCTGTTCCTGGTCAGTACGAACTTCAAGCACAAACGCTCACATCCAGTTAATTGGAGGTCACCAACCGCAAGACAGTTGTGGACTCAGCTGAACCCCGTGGCTGCAAGCTACCGCTGGATAGCTTCAATTAAAAACTGTCATTCTTTCTGGGGTAGACAACTTTGCTCCGCTCATGCCATCGTGTGAGCTGGGGGCGAGATGGACCAAGTGGTTAGAGCTCGAATTTACTGACAGGAAGGTCCGTGGTTCGAACCCGACCTCTGACTCTCGACTTCCCCTGTCTAGGATTGGGCAACCTGGCAGTATCCCAGCCCTCATGCAACCTTCGGGTGGCAAGGCAGATAGGCACCGAAAGGGTGTTGTAGCTGAACGACCGTGTGAGCCCGGCTATCACTTCGCTTTTCTTTAGCATTACTTGCATCAAAACAGGTCATTATCATCATTATCGGTTGTAAGAAACGCGTGCTTGTTGTCAGTAGTGGTAGCTACCACAGTTTCGTTCACTGATGTTTTGGAAAGGTGAGGTGGGTACCTGTGCATTGGAGGCGGGAGCGGATAAATTAATGCGTAAATACAGGACTATCAGTGAACTGTTAAGTGGGGGTTGGGAAAGGAGCCATGCATTGAAAGCAATAGCTTGGATGCACGAGCGCCATTGAGGGTGCGGCTAGGTCATGGCAGAAAATGTCTACAGCCATTGATGTGGCCCGTCTCGGAGTCCCCATCCAGGAAGACTGCAGTGACCAGCGCAGGTGAGTTTGCGGGTTATACATCGATGCTAAGTCATTGTTTGATCTCCCCTGGCATGTTTGCACCCTTCACGTGGTTGTGCGAAACCCCTTCGAGGAAGTCGGATGACTGGCATACGGAGCACGCGGCCAAGTCGGCGCAACCTATGCAGCGTGATCAGTTCAGCTATTCTTCTTCCATACACCATTCGACGTACTTCAGCATTGCTGATCCGGTGTTCCCACCAGACTCGGGCAATGCTCCGATTACATCGATGGTCAAACACTGGAAGTCTTTTGACGCCCTCGGCGCGCAGCGGCCAGTGTATTGATATGGAACGCACCGCGACATCGTGAACTCAACCGTGGGCGAGTAAGCTGATCTTATGCTTACGCCACAAGTGACGCAGGTTCACAAAAGCTGCTCTGGCCTTCCCGATCCGTTTGTTAACATCATCTTTCACGAGACCACCAGGAGTGATACAACAAAAATCGTTCAGCTGTAGCACCCTTTCGGTGCCTTACTGCCAGGTCGCCCAAGCCTAGACGGTAGGAGTGGTACAGCTACCCAGGTAAACAAATTTGTCTACTATCTCAAGTTGACTCATCCGCAAGCATGAGACTAAGTTCCTAGCCCACTCAGTCATGCAGTAGAACTTTACAATTTGCAGGTGTGAAGCACGTGCTAGACCGTGAGGCCAAATAATTTAATTATTTAATGTAGTTTGCGTTACTACGGGGTCAGATCCAAGAAGAGCTATGTCGTCTGCATACTCGATATCTGTGAGTGGACACCCTGGGAGCACTTTGACTCCACAGGCATTAGAGACTGATAGTAAACCATCCATGATCGTATCAGTGACGAAGTTGACGAGGAAGGGTGAAAGAGGATCGCCCTGTCTGACACCACTTGATGTAGTGAACTCAGAAGGGAGCTTCCCGTATACCTTCACACGGCCGCGGAAGTTGGTGTACAGCGCCTTAAGGAGGGTCGAGAATTCAATGGGGGACACCTTTGCTTCGCAGACACTGCCATAGTTTCTAACGGTCCACAGAGTCAAAGACAGCTTTCAGATCAAGAAAAAAGCACTGTTGGTTGCTGGAAGCAGTGTTGCTGTTCCAGAATTTGTCGGGTGGTGGAGGTATGATCGATGCAACCTTTTGCAGGACGGAACCCAGCTTGGTTTTCGCGGATCTGCCTCTCACCGTGTTCAGTTAACCTTCGAAGGATAAGGCAAGACAGCATCTTTGATGCCACAGCGAATAGGCTGATGCCACAGTAGTTTTCATGCAGCGTCCGTGTACCCTTTTTGAAAGCAGGAATAATCGTCGACATGTCCCATTCTGCAGGCACCTCTTCGTCCCATATGGTACTAACAAGCTTTGTCAGGTGGGGCACCAGGGATTTTTTCCACCTTCTTTGAAGAGGGCTGGATAGAGACCGTCCGGCTCTTGTGCCTTCTAACATTTCAATACGGATATTTCGTACTTTATGTCTCCGTTGGGGGTCGAGATAGCTCATTGTTTAGAGGCCGCAAGCATGAGACTAAGTTCCTAGCCCACTCAGTCATGCAGTAGAACTTTACAATTTGCAGGTGTGAAGCACGTGCTAGACCGTGAGGCCAAATAATTTAATTATTTAATGTAGTTTGCGTTACTACGGGGTCAGATCCAAGAAGAGCTATGTCGTCTGCATACTCGATATCTGTGAGTGGACACCCTGGGAGCACTTTGACTCCACAGGCATTAGAGACTGATAGTAAACCATCCATGATCGTATCAGTGACGAAGTTGACGAGGAAGGGTGAAAGAGGATCGCCCTGTCTGACACCACTTGATGTAGTGAACTCAGAAGGGAGCTTCCCGTATACCTTCACACGGCCGCGGAAGTTGGTGTACAGCGCCTTAAGGAGGGTCGAGAATTCAATGGGGGACACCTTTGCTTCGCAGACACTGCCATAGTTTCTAACGGTCCACAGAGTCAAAGACAGCTTTCAGATCAAGAAAAAAGCACTGTTGGTTGCTGGAAGCAGTGTTGCTGTTCCAGAATTTGTCGGGTGGTGGAGGTATGATCGATGCAACCTTTTGCAGGACGGAACCCAGCTTGGTTTTCGCGGATCTGCCTCTCACCGTGTTCAGTTAACCTTCGAAGGATAAGGCAAGACAGCATCTTTGATGCCACAGCGAATAGGCTGATGCCACAGTAGTTTTCATGCAGCGTCCGTGTACCCTTTTTGAAAGCAGGAATAATCGTCGACATGTCCCATTCTGCAGGCACCTCTTCGTCCCATATGGTACTAACAAGCTTTGTCAGGTGGGGCACCAGGGATTTTTTCCACCTTCTTTGAAGAGGGCTGGATAGAGACCGTCCGGCTCTTGTGCCTTCTAACATTTCAATACGGATATTTCGTACTTTATGTCTCCGTTGGGGGTCGAGATAGCTCATTGTTTAGAGGGCGAATTTACTGGCCGGAATGTCCGTGGTTTGAACCCGACCTCTGCCTCTCGACTTCTCTGTCTAGACTTGGGCAACCTGGCAGTATCTCAGCTTTCGTGCTTCCTTCGAGCGGCATTGTAGTTAGGCTTTTGGTGAGTTGACCACACACTACGGGTTGTGCTGACTTGGTCACGTGCTTCGTACTTTACTGGATCAGTAACCACATAGATCCACTTTCGCACAACCACGCAGAAGTCGTAGGCGGCCTAGAAGCGGTCAAGCGATGAGTCGGAGTGTGAAGGCCATTATCAGCAAACCCAGCAATGCAGGTCATCACAGTCTCTCCGGAAGAGGACTCTGTGACGCGACAGTTGTTAGAGACATTGACAAACATGGCCTAGGCGCGCATTCACTGGCGTGCGTGCATCCAGTTTTCTGTCTTCACTGCATAGCTTCCCTTCCCGATCTCCCCGGTGCCAATCCCGGATACCAGCTGCTGCTATCCAACCCTTACTTCCCCTTATCGTCGGTGGATGAAACTGCATCTGTAACCACTGTACGCGTACACGGTACACAATCAGCCATCTAAAAGCAGTTATACTTCCCCTGTCTAATAGTTCCAATGATGCATTCCGGTATATTCACATGTATGTGTCTGGCATTGGTAACCCTGTGCAAGTTCCCGTACGCATAGTTCAATGTAACAGACAAATCTGGAACCAAACACCTTACACAAGGCTCTTCATTAATACAAGGAAGTGCTCATCCGTTTAATTGTTGGCTTGTATCAGCCCTCTTGGTTCGCGCGGCGTCTAAACTGTTTTTCCTAGCTCATTGAATGCAATTCCCTACTTTCACCATCGGCTGTTTGCAGGCATTTTCGTTTCACCGACTCCCATGTTGCCATGGTGGTTCTGCACCGCGTTGCCGCTTCACCTCTTTCAATCATTAGGCGACTCGCAAGTAAACAGCGAACGCATTACGAAACCCTGGGCGTCCGACAGAGTGCAACTGCTAGTGAGATACGTTCCGCTTTTCTGGAACTATCCAAGAAGGTATTGTGTTCTGGCCTACTTTTTTTTACTTCATTGTCTAGCATCATCCTGACAAACAAGGGAATGTAGAGGTTTTCAAGGCGGTCAACGAAGCATACTCTGTCTTGTCCCGAGAAGAATTTCGTCGTACTTACGATCGATCGTTGGCTGCCGGTGAGCCCGTTGTGCACGATGAACCAATTTTTCGGCGCGCGCATGACGTCTATCGTGAGGACTATTACAGCGCCCACCAGTTTCCTTTCGGTCGGTAAGGAATATTGTATGTTTGATATACCATTGTATATCATGTCGCACTCCACTTTGTATTCTTTCAGCTTGTAACTTTGAAGTGCCAGCACCATCCACCAGGATTCAATCTCAGCCCACGCTATTGGAGAGCGCGGATGCAGCTGTCATTTAAAGTAGTTTTCTGAGGGTACCTTTCTTCGAAGACCGGATAGCTTTGTATGACGAAGCGTGTCCTTTTCGCACAGGTGCGTCTTTTCAAGAACACGTTCTCGTAGTTGGAAATTCCTCCATTTTCCAAACCGTTTGTCCGAAGGAACTCCCAGTAAAATCACTACAGCGTGTTCTATACGGTGGCAATCTCTCCAGAGCTGTCATTTTTGACTATTGCTGTGGAACCGCTTCTTTCCGAAGAAGACAACTTGGACAGCTGTCCATCGCCAGCGCACTGTATCTCTCAAAAGTTAGTGTGATTTCATATTCTGTCCCCAGATTTTAAATCACAGATCGGTGGTAGAGTACAACATCCTCTGTCGTGACATCCTCTCCAGGGAAAGCGGTTTCAGTCGGTTGCTGCAATGCATAATAATAGTAGCAGTAGTAATAATGATAACGACAATACTAATCGTTCAGCCATAACATCCTTTCGGTGTCCAGCCGCCAAGCCACTGGAAGTAAGCACGAAAGCTAGGATGCTGTCAGGCTGTCCAACCCTGACAGATGTCAAGAGGCGGAGTTCGGGTTCAAGCCACGGACCTTCCGATCAGTAAATTTGCGCTGTAACCATCGAGCCATCTTGCCCCCTATGCATTTACTGACTGGTCCATCTTCGCTTCACAGTCTGAATAATCAGACCGCATTCAGCACATTAACACATCTATCTTACTGAACTGATGGTGTCGGTCTCATGTACGTAGCAACATTAAACCAATCAAGGAAGAACAGTACTGTTGTACAAATTTGGCCAATTTGAGTACGTTGCACGGACAGCTTGCCTTTTTAAGGTGACATTTTGAAAGACTTTTGGCTTCAGCCGCTAGCATTGGTTCTATGAATTTTCCCTCCTAGAACTTGTTCGTGTAGACTCCGTAGGTTTTGCATTGTGTTCGCATAAGAAAAGGTTTGGTGTACTGGCTCGCCTAGTGGACCCCAAACATTTCAGTGCGCGCGTCATACCCAGCAGTCGCTCCCAATTTGGTACTCTAAGAATCTTTATAGGGTATGTAGCGGCCTGGAGCTAGACTGTTTTCCTCTGTGCGTCGTCAGAAAGAGGCTTCTCTTTATACTTTTGCCACCAGTTGGTAGTCAGCATATCGCTGACTTTTGACAGACCATAACTTATCCCATGTCGTAAATATCTGTCTGGAGAACTGTTTGTTGTACCTGAGAAGTCTTATTCATCGAGTCTGCTTAATGCGGACTATTTCTTCGAAGATTTCGCAGGTCAGTTTGACCGCATCTATGTGGACACATTCACCCGCCGAATAGAAACGATGTTCACGCCAGTAACTGAGGCAGCGCCCTGCCAGGTTGACGATCCCGCCATGAATTAATTCGTCTGCATTGCCGACAACTAGACAAGCCACAGATGAAGACCTAACAATTTGTTTGTCATGTTCACTGTCCGTATCAGGTGAATCATTTAAAGCGAACAACTATAGGGAACAACGGAGGACTAGAATCAGGAAATCGCTTTTCATTGCCGTTGACTAATTTGTTTGCACCTTATCGTTTTCACCCCTCAAGCGTTCGGACCGGCGTGGACAAAAGAACGCAACCAACGAATAGGATTGCCGTGGTGCTGTGTGTATTTGCGTTTCTGTCCTATGCTTTCTCTCTGATGTGGTATTCTCGAATGTAAGTGTTTTTTTCATGTATGATTGTTTATGGTTCTGTCGTTGGTTCCTTTTCCCAGTTTACGTTGGAAGCTATTCAGTCTGTTGCCTCGACTGGGATACAGTACTAGTGCACACCATGGGTGATTTTTCTGAAATATGCTATCGATGGTATACCTCATTCATCAACCGTGCATTTGGACGAGGAAGTTTTGATATACCTTTCAAACACCTTCAATTAGTGCGAGTTGGGATGTTGATTTGTCTGGTGACATCGGCGGAAAAGTGGATGTAATTCATCACTTCAAGTGCCACTGTAGAGTCACTTTCTGTGCTACTCAAAACGGCAAAAATAGGATAATTGGATGTTTCACACCGGAAGGCTTTGGTGCCCAATATGAACTGGTAGCGCATAAGCCACATAGGCAATATCGTTAACTGTATACCTTACTACTGAGGAAGTTTTCGTCTTACACTCACTGTATCAACACTTACAGTAAATGAATGTTGTTGGTTTTTTTTATTTGCCACTGATCGCCTTCGTAAGATCAACTCTTCCGTAGCCCGTAAACTCCAAGGCCCGGATCATTCGCAACATAGCTGCACATTTCTCGTCTGATAAAACGGTATTGACGGCAGTCAGAAGAGTTCGTTTCGAACCGCATGACAACACTTTTGCAGTGGCCATAGCCTTGTATAACAAAGTCTGGAGAAGAGCACTCACCAAACCACATCTGAGAATGTTGGTGATTTAGGAGCACAAACACCATTCTGATTGGTCGTGGTTTCATTTGCCATTGTTTACTCCGCATTCTGGGATCCGTGTTGCTACGATAACCTGGATGCAGAGAGATGCGGGAAACACGGCAGAGTTGATTGGATCACCTCATTGTTTTGTTCTGTAGAAACCAATAACTCGCCCCATTTTGATCAAAAGCGACTGGTCTCCACTAGTTCCAAAGAAGACTGCTAATCAATCTTGTGTGTTAGTCCACTATAGTAGTGATACTTCGAAATAATCCGCTGTCCTCGACATTGCTGCCGACCGCACCTCATGCGTTGTAGCTATTTGATGCATTCTCGGAGCCAACTCATCACTCTCCAGGAAAACCGCCTTGACGTAGAGTAAACCAGGTAAATAGTGTCACATTTACATGGCGAAATATGCTGCGAACCGAAGCTGACAAGAGTACTATTACGCATATTCTTGAGTACCCTCACCCGCGTCATATACTTTTATAAGTATTGATTTTACCACCAGATGCTGACCTGACAGTCGCCCTAGCCTTAATCATTCCACGTCTGTTCAAAAGTACACCACAGGTAATTTCGCCTTGACGTGTTTAAAGTAATGAATAGCAGAAGAAACGCATTCACCCTTGGGAAAAAAATCGTTGGAGTTGTTCATATGGGAGGGCACAGGTGTAATACATGGAAACTTCATTGTCAGGTGTCCTCATCAAGGTGAAGAAGCACAAGCTTATGAAGTGTATTGCCAAAGGTCAACAAGTCAACAGCACTGAGTAGTCCAGCGAAATTAGAATAAAGCCAGATGAAGAGGGAAGGCGGAGAAAATTGTGTAGGGTCCACTATTACTTATTTTTTAACGAACGATTAACTGGAAGCTAGCAGGTGAACGAGGAAAATGACAGGATATTTTTTCAATCACAAAGCTGTTCAACAATGAAGTTGTCCTAATCTTGTAACAACCTGAAAAGTAGAATTAGCTGTGTGATATCCTCGTGCGTACGTTGAGTGACGCGCGTCTGTAGTGTTTCGGACACAACAGAACACCTGGTGCTTCGTTCAACGCAGTATTGCTAAATGGGAAGTGCGAACGTGAGCAACTGCACTTCATACAGTGGGGCTGGAAAGTCTACCGCTCGTGGTTCGGAACAAACGACAACCGAAGTGTGGTGATATGGGACGTGTGACCGGTTAGTCAACGAGGTCGGGACATGCAGACCTGGGAGAACATTGGTCCAGTTGCCATGTTATGATGGGAATCTAGGTAAACAGCGGGCTGAGCACAAACAGTAGCCAACTTTTCATGAGTCTTTACTTTCAGTGGCTCAACCTGATGCGCATTCACTACCGATGTTATAATGGTAATCTGCATGATGCGCGTCGCTGCTTGATGGTGTTACTGATTTCCAACGCTGGACTTATAGCTTCCGTTTTCTTCGGTTATCTGAAGTCTAGTATCCTCACAGTGAAATTTCCCAGTCGGCTTAGTTGGCGGTCAGTCCATCCATGCGGCTGTTGTGCGGTGCGAGCGCACGAATATTTGGATCTTAAACAGTGGAGTTTCCTACTGGTATATTCAAAGGTACAAAAGCCCAAGATTTAGAACGGTGCTCCTACAGCCTGATGGCATCACTAAGAGCGGTCCACTGAGACCCTCCGAAAAACAAATCTTTTACCTCGGTGGCTTCTGCACACATTACGAAAAAATTGTTGACATTTTCCTCACTCAGTGACCAGACTCTTGAGGTACGTTTTCGTTCAGTGAACGGTAGTTTGCAAGATTTTATTAGCGTGCTAAACCTGATGCATTCAAGGCCGCGAAAATATCAGCCCGTATTCCATAACTTGTCATCCTAGTCAGTTGTCGACTTGAGTGTACCGCGTGTTATCGTGAAGCACTCACCTTCAATGCTTCTGGTAGCTGGCAAAGGCCACATTCTTTATTTGGCTTCCTGGACTGTCCTGTATTGTGGAATACCGATCGTTTGATGCCTAGCAGCTACTCAGTCTTTTTCGTCAGGTCATCGCGATCAAAAACAAGGCCCAGGTGAATACAGCGCCAGACTACCGGAATTATTACACCATTATTTTGTGACTTACAGATCGTCCTCGGTGATCGCTTGCCTGATCGGTAAACAAAAGTGACAGTGCCTTACGTTCCCTGTGCATCCCCTTTCTCTCCGACATCACCAACGACTCTTTATTCTGGAGGATATGTATTCTCGAGCCGTTAGATCGGTTTTATTTTTCCATTTCAGGTCGAAGGGCAAGGATGGCATGGTCCTTTTTCGCGGGTACCGAGTGCACTTCGTCCCAGATGAGTAAGTTTGAAACTACGTATTCCACCTCTCTACAGAATCGATCAACTTTGTAGAAAATATCTGCAGTAGTTGTTCATAGACTCAAGTCTCTTCTGGGCAAGTGGTCATTAAGCTGTGACAGTCACTGATGCACGAGATAGCCCAATGGTTAAGACACCAGCCTTCTGCCCGAAGGGTCCACAGTTCGAACCCGACCTCAGCATATCGAGTGGTCCCGGGAAACTTGGCAGTATCTTGGCCATCCTGCTTCCTTCGAGTGGCACGCCAGCTTTACACCAAAAAATCACACCCAGAATGCTGTCAAAACTGCTCATCTACCTTCTCTTACACGATCATTGGCCTTTCGAATGAATACGCGTATGAGTCCGTGCAATTAGAGAATGGAGTCACTCTAACCTGCAATTTCTAGAGAGATATCTCCTTGACAAGCGCAGCGAGTACGTAGTGTGTTAAGTTGGTTTCGAATACTGTAACTGCTTAAATACGAGGAGCGATTCTTTAGACCACAAGCGGGGTTCTCAAACCTATGCAGCTTCAACGTTCTTGCTACGCTGTGGCTGAGAACCATCCGACATGCACTTCCTTGTCTGTTGTATTTTTGTACTCAACGTCAATTGCTGTCGCCTCTATACACCTACCGCAAATGTTTACCGATCAGTAAATTATACACGTACACCCTGATGTCCATTCCAAACACACGAGATGTGCTAGGGACATGTTGATTTGAGGTTGATTACACCTGCATTAATGTGGAACAAACCTTTCGGTGTGCAACGAAACGCAGAAATATGCTTCCGCCTCGGATTTAGTTCACCGTCACGGGTGATAGTAGTGGTACTAGAAGCCCCTATCGATTATGCGGTAGCGCTTTGTAGACCTCGTTTGCTTACTTGCGATAACACATTAGCAACCTCGACTAGCGTGAACTTAAGTGCTTTTATTCAATTTTCACAGGCGCGATTCGTGTGACTTGTGACTAATATTGCATGTCTTGTTTTTTCTCTTTCAGACGAATTGACAAAAAAGATTAATGCAAGGACTACTATGAATGTCGTCTGTAATGGGGTTACAGTCGACCTGATATACAGTCTTTCTGTTCAGACAAACGCTCTTCAGATATTTCCAAAAAAACTTACCTTTGCTGCAAATTTATTCACTCTGCTTCGAAATATAAATAGTTACAGCTCTCGACTGTGGTTGCTCACCTGTTTTTCTAGATGTGATTGGTTTATACCACTTCTTTCTACCCCGTCACATCGTACCAGCTCTGAATGAACCATCGGAGCTTTGTGTGGCTCGCATTATCGCATATGGAACTGTGCCTTGCTCTAATAGCGGGCAGTTTGCACCCGGCTGTTAGATGTGAAGGCATCATCACCGAAGCTTGAGCGTGATGTCGGTGATAGTTTCCTTCTAAAATACTCCCTTTGGATTATACCTCCAAAAATGAGCATATTCGTTACAGTTAGAGAGGTAAGTAACCACTTAAGATTCGTGTACATAGACGTACAACGGTGTTAGGGTCGCTACTGGAAGAGTTGTTTGATAGGGCATGTACAGGAAGATCGTTTGTCTCAGTACAATAATGTACCTCATGGCTGACTAACCAGTTTTGTTTAGTTGGCGATAAACATACTTTTGCCAAGTGTGTCAATGGCTGTCCCACTTAGATGCGGTATGTACGCAACATATGAGTTCGCCAGTTCAAACCTATCGCACCTATCAAGCCTAGGCCCCGTAAAACAATAGCATTTAGGCAGCTGCTTACGTATAAAAGCCTGTTTTGAGTACCATAGGCTTGCACATGGCGTCCCTTCATGCTCCCATGGCTCGACAGTATCACAACACTGACACTACATCTCTTATCATGAGCTAGTACCTCTGCTTTCAAATAAGAATTGTATTTGCATGCTCAAATCCCAGACCGCGAATGATTAGCGGACAAAAAGGACAGGTGGCGCAACCCAGGTATTGCAACAAAAGTTGACTAAAATCTAGCCCAAGGAAAAGTGCACCAGTTAGCCTCGAAACGGTTCTGGTTCGGCGATTTCATCGACCCGTCCGTATTAACACGTTTACGAATCGCGTTAAACATTGCATCGTCCAGTCGCCACAGATGACTATACCGGTACTCTGACCCGTCTTGGTTGAGCTTGTACCGGTAATGTGAGGTGAAGAAATTCTGGAAAAGGGAAAAGTGTGACCACTGCTGATTGTGCCACTGTCTGAGGTAGCGTCGCTTGAGGTATCCTCGACCTGCGTTGGAATGTTCAAATAACTGAAAAGTAGGGGAGAAGGGAAAATGAGGATTTTCCGGGCGTAAGACTATGGAGCAGCACACTGACTATGGCGTCACACAACACAAATAACCTGCTCAGAAACGACAACGATAATGTGGACGCTACTGGGGAAGTCAATCACGTGATGTCTCTGTACATAGGGATGAGAGGTTCAGCATCCTACCCAACCAGAAAAATGCTTCACTTTCCTTCTAAGAACTTCACATGAATATTGCCGATAATCGCGTGTACGGATAAAAGAGCTGTCCAAGAGTCCTCAGCCATCTTATGGGGAATGTGTTGCGTCTATACCTGTACCATGCTTCTATGCTTTCCAGCAAAGATTGATCAAACTATGGGAACTGAAATCCAAACGTATGATGGAACGCTTAGATATACTGGTGTTTTAAGAGTCAGCTCTTCCACTACGTACCTTTCATACCAGGATACAGTGACGATTGTCATTCAGAAAAGCAGCGGGAAAATCGCTGCGCTTTCCTTACCACATTTTGACCGTCGCTGAGTGGTCTCGTAAATAGTCGAAAGGTGTTTTTGACGAATAAGGCTTCCGTTACTCAAAAGACTCCACAGCAAACCTTCCGTCAGTGATCGATAGGATTTCTCATGTCAAAAGAGGTTACTCCTACCTTAGGGAGACTTGCCTCATTAACGGCATACATTCGTTTTCAAATCACATTGGCGTTAACCAGAGACAGAACGGAATCTCTGGTTGATGAGTATGGAGCACAAAGGCTTCCGTTAGCACGGTGCTTGAGATATTGCTGTTTATTTTTATGATCGAACATGCTAGTTGTAACGTTGAAAGCTGTTAAAAATCCCACTACCGGTTTCGTACTTCTCCGGAGTCGGCCATCATCATCGACAGCATGACATCAGTGTTCAACACCGATGCTTCACTGCCGTAGGGAGTCAGCCGTCAGGCGTAGATGTCAACACCAACAAATGGGTATACCTGGTGCTCAGGTAGGACGTAAGTTGATGGTAACTCGGGGACTGCGCCTGCCTGATGAGCTCCAAGAGTGAAAACAAGCATCTGGCTGTCCTAGAGTTTTCGGCAGAGTTTTGAGTAGTACGCTCGGCTAAGAAAATAATAGACCTCATTTCGCAATCAGCGGCTACTAGTGTCTGAGCACAAAAAGGATCAGCTGCAAAGCCAGTGGTCGAATCGAACTACAAACCCCGCAATCGGAAGCCCAGGATTTCACGTAGTGACCTACCTCACAATCATGTTAACGAATGAAACAGCAGCGACACTCAATCAATACAGTAGGGTAATTCTGACTAGTGATAGTGCGCTTCGCGTCGTCACAACTGGAATTCAGCTGACTGGCGAGAAGCTCTCCGAATATCTTCAGAAGCCACCCTGTATTCGTCGGAACCGTTCAATGATCCTGAAGTTTTGTGACTGATTAGGTGGCCGTTGGTCTGTTCGCCGTGTTTGGAAATCAACCTGCATACGTTTCATCACCAACTGAGGCGACATCATCAGTGTGCGGTCGGATAGAGTGAAGTGGTATGAGATCTTGTGCTTTCAAGCTATCGGACTCTGCCTTACGTGACTAGTCCCTACATCTGACCCGCTCTAAGAGGCCGACATCTAAGTGACCCTTGGAAGATCATCAACGTAACAACTGGGAAAAAATTCGCCTGAGACAGGACCGACGTACCATATTTTGACCTTCCCTCACAGTGCTCTCTACAAAGCTAATCTGAATTTTGACAACTCACAGGTAAATTAGGCAGTGATATCATAGTCAAGTTTAGAGATGAATTCAAACGAAAAAACATGCTCAGCAAAGTAGCAGCCGGATTAAACTACAGTGCTACGTCACGAATGTTATGGTGGCACGCGAAATTTGCAGTGCCGCTGCTACCTTACAGCTCACAACTAGACACAAGCACTACACAGTAAAGAGTGGTTCGCATATCTGGCACTTGTATTGTTGCTAACATGATTCAAGATTATACAACAATTTGAGGGTGGAGCCGGTCAACAGTTTATGATCTATTCGCACTGGTCTAACCGGGAAACATTAAGAAATGAAAGAGCTATTTCATTACAGGTGAAACTGGATGTTATTAGGTGTGTTATGAAGAGCTTGACAGCTAGTCGGTTAGGGCAATGAACAGTCTCGCACGGTAAACCACGATATACTTGCAAGTACCATTGACATACAGCTATCACACGAAAATATTAAAACTCTATGTCAGAGCCGTAGGTCTACCCACACCACAGTGTCAGGCAGGGATGGAGAAATATCATAAGGGTAACTCCCCCCTCCTGATAAGCAAGATCAGGTTTCGCCAAGAAGTGGTAAAGAGTTCTGGAGAAAAATTTAACCAGTTTATCGGAAACACGAATGACAGTTCGCAAAAACGGGTCGAGTCAGGACCACTGATAAACTTGGTGAGGAGCTCCACTACGAGTGGATACGAAACTTTCATTGTTTTGCATTTTCCCGCATTCCTTCCCAGCGGTGGCTCCGAAGTAGAGGTGCCCCGCATAGCAGTCAAGTTTTCTCGTTGCAAGGTGTCCATCGGGTTCAGACCGATGAAACAATGCCTGTAAACGATCCAATGGTTTATCGCATTACCGCTAATCACTCAGAAAAATATCAACCATCACTTCCATTGTTTGAAAAGTCGACGTCAGCTGACAGCTGCTCGGCAAAGCGTTAGCTTTTCTGACGGCTGGTTGTTTCACATGCCTTGCTTATCGACATGATCTCAGGAGGATGACGTTTTCCCTCACTTGTATTAGTAATATAGTCTTTACGTAACCCGAAACGTCACGGTGGACCTACCGATAAATGCAGTCCACTAGGGTGATATCGCATGGAAGTACCTTGCTCTCACATGAATTTGCCACACGCCTCATTCGAAATCACCCAGAAATCTCAGCATCGATCGAATCCGTATAAGGGTTACCACCACTAACCACATTCGTGGACATGCTTCGTTCGCCACACTAAACGACAAAGCTGGGCATTTGTGATTACCTAAATCATACTGAAATGTCCTTTGCTTTAGGCACTTTCAGGAAGTTGCTACTCGTCTGAAAGTCCCTGTGCCGTGACTTATTAATGTGCTCATTCATAACTCATTCAGTGCTCACTCAGAAACTGGATCCGCCGCACGTGTCACTGCTACTCGATACCATACATCCTGTCGAGACGCTGAACTGACATGCGCAATAAGCGACAACTCTGGTAATGTGATCAGTTATCAAGCAACACCACTAGACGAGTCGAACTATGTATGGGTATGTGGTGAACAGCCCAACAAAATGACATGGCTGTAACTGCAGTTGGAAAGTGATTGAATGAGTAAACTGCTGTCTATAGGCTTTATGGAGAGGCGGAATTTGAATGCAGTAAAAAATTCCCGCTCACGCAGAGCCGATTGTCAATAGACAGTATGAAATCACTTTATGCCCCCATCGTGCGTCGACTTCTGGTGATTCGGATGTGTTACCTTCAAGTTTCTCTTTTCGACGGAGGGCAATGTAGTTCCTACACTCTGGCAACTAATTGTAGCAAAAAATGTTCAAAAATCGTCAACTGGGGTGCCACCACTGCTCACCTCTTCAGGCAGATCGGGTTTCATCGCGGTGGTCAGTAACTGGGGTGACCCATTATCTGTCACGACATGTCCCTCTACGGTGTTCTCTCGGTATCGAAGAAAACGTCCATCAGGTCGAAGGCGACACTGCGTCAAATCATCCAAAGCCGTAGGTAAGCCTTGGGGAAATTGCACAGGTTGTATCCGTACCAAATGCTTCACTTGATATAAATCTGCATTTACGGAAGGCGTATTCTTGACCAGGACCCACTGTAAGTTCTATCCCATTTAGTTAGTGTTATGGATAATGCCAATCACAAAAATACCTTGATACTTTCCCCGAGACCATGCCTCTCAAGAATAGCTCGTTCATAATGAACGGTGTTTTTTAAAGGTTTAACACGGCACACCATGTGCAGTAACGGCGGTTCTGACGACGTTGGGGTGGTATTTGCCCGATCTTTACGCCGTTCGTAAAGCTTAAACAAACGTTCCGCCCATTCATTCGGGTTCAAGTGTTCTCTGCTACCCGGTATCGGTTTAGATTCGTATGTTCGAGCGGTTCCCAGATCAACTGCAGAAGTGTGCAAACACGAACGTCCAACAGCAAGCGTGAAGGTGAATGGATTTGAAAGGTTTTGAAGTATAATCCTCGCCTAAAAATTAAATAAAAACATTGAATATAGAATAGAACATAGAAAAATTGTCAGTTCTGCAGATAACCACCACTTCCGCCTCACTGGAAAGTCTCAGAACAGTTCACAAGATGCCTAGATAAGGCTCCGCTTGGAGCAGTTTCAAGTCAATTATAAACACCTAGTTTCCTACTGAAGTAACCAGCTGTTATCAGGGCATATGATGCCTTCCGAGCTGATCGCACCTCTAAGATGGTCTGGAGCCAGAGTAGTTCCTCTTGATAAGATGTATCCAACAGTAGCAAATCAATGAACCCGTCTAACCAGAGAAAGGAAGCTACAGGCGATCATCCATAAGCGGGTAGTGACAACCATAAGTTATTAATGAACTGCCGTGTACGGCAAATGAACGATGCTCGTCCAACCTGGACTGACTAACCACGAGTTATGGAGTTGTGGCAGACGAAGTCGACGCGTGAATCACGATGATCAAAATTGCGTTTTTCCTGCTCGCGCCACTTGTTGCATCAAAAGGCGTATCATTGGGTCTCAAAGGATGTGTCTATAAGACTACGGTAAGGGCTGTATTGTTGTACGGCTGCGAGACTTGGCCAACTACGGCAAAGGATCTCAAACACCTTCAGGACTTTGACCACTGGTGACTCAGGACCATAGCTAGAGTCGACTAGATGTGTCACGCCACCAAGCCCAATGGCACGTATGCTGTCATTTCCTGCCCGGACAGGCTAGCTAAATTTCGCCTACCGTTGTACACTGGGGTTATATCCGGCGACGGTCGTAAGAGACATCGGGTCAATTCGCCTAAAGCGCACCCTAACTCAAGAGGATGGTAACGTGCTTACGGTTGAGCTCTGTCAAAAGGTATAGATACCTTATTCTTTGTCATCTTCCCTAAGGATCGAGTTACGCCCATTCCCTTCTTTTTCCATTCTTCCTTCCGTCATGGTTATATTAATTACCAGTTTGTATTCCGAGTGTATTGCTGTCAATGATGATGAAAATGGTTGATGGACGTTGACTTCAGTGACATAAGCATCACTGGAACAGAGGTTGAGTTTATCGTCAAACCTGCAACAACAGCGATGCAAGCAGTCTGTCCACACAAAAGACATCATATCATTCAATTTTTAGCACATAAAGGACACTGTCAGATACAAAGAGCACCATTTCTGAGAAACGGACTCGATAATCTGTACAACATTGGGGGTGGCATGTAATGTGGACTGCAAATAGGTGTCGAACGCCAAGAAAGAATACTTAGCATTACATGTTTCTTAAAATCACAAGTCTTTTCACAGAAGAGGCGACCAATCTACCGCTGTCGACCGGGCTTCATAGTTCCGATTCGTGCTTTTCCGAAGGACGTGAGAGGTATTGCCTGTGGATGTGGTCAGATTTTGTGATGCAACCACTTGTATTGACGTGTCGTTTGCGGACAGCTCGATAGACCACCTTTTTAAACGGACTATTTGTCGTGGCACAAATAAGTCCCAGACGACCTGTACTGCCACCGTGTTTGACTGCTGATGCAATCCAGATGACAAAGAAAAAAGACTGAACGATTCGCGTGCCCCCGTGACTCACTGAGCTATAGTTCGAGGTATCTGTGGAGCACATTCTGTCATACGAGAGTGGTCAATGGTTAGAGGTTCGCCTAGCACATCCATGGCTTTCCAGACTAGACTCCTCTGGCCAGCTACTGCTGCCTTGTTGATAGACATTTAATTCTGGGTACCTGATCGGGACCGCAACGTTCCACCTGGTTTCAGATTTGTATTGGTTTGGTCAACTCCTAATAATCAAGAGCTGATCAGTCAAACGAGAGGAAATTAACTGTGTCCAGATAGTAGGTTCAGCCCCAAGATTTGTTCCGTACATGTGTGCGAAAGGCAGTCGATGGGTCAAGCGAACCAAAATTGCTCCTTTTCAGATTAAGGTAGCGGACGAGTTCGTACAACTAAAAAACGAGGCATATATATCGCACTTCCAGCAGATTTCTCCGTGAAATCAAATGTTTTTTCTTACAAAACTATCCTGCGATTTTTTCGAGTTTTTACTTTTCGCGCTGTGCTAAAAATATGGGCCCCTGGATATGAACTGACTTGAAAATAATTCGATGACTCAACTATTCAGCAAATTAAGACGCCTGAATGATCAGACACATTTTGCGGCACTTACACAAAACGATGCAACGAGACTTCCGATAAAACGTGTGATCTTCGGTAAAGGATATCTGTAGCGTAGGCCCTGATCCGCATCGCCTACTGTTTTGCCCAAAAGTGACAATCGACTCTAAGGGAGATAGGTTTAATCCAGCCCTTCCATCTCATACACAACTAACTTCGTGCAAACAGGATGATCAAGGTAAATTTCCAATTATGATCCTCTGCGTCTAAATTTATATGGTCACGAAATGTGTACCTCAAAAGCGCATAAACAGTGAGCCGGAAGGACACGTGAAGGAGTCAGTGGGCTTAGCTTATCAACACCATGGACAATGAAACACCAGTAAAATATACTGGTGCTTAAATGCCACACACTGGACGATTACAGCCACCAGACAGGTTTCGGTCAACGCAAAATAGGATGTAGAGTGGTTCTCTGTATCTGCATGCATTTGCAATCCTACTTCAATCCCTTGCGTCTCTCCACGAAGCTTAAGTTTGTTGGCCAGCTGATGTACCCCATCAGCTTCGGTTGAATTGCGACACAGGACACATGGTGTCAAGGACGAAACCCATCTTGTATACAAGGCAAGCGCGACAGTAATCTATGGTTACAAAGCTTTGTCCCTCAGATCTGAAGACCGCGAAACCCTCCACAAGTGCGAATACTGCTGTCTTTGTAGAACCCGTTGACTACAGCTAGCCCGCGTTGGTGACAAATCAGAATAAATGAAACAGTACAACGGTGTACCGGGGTGAAATCGTCTCATTCCAGACCAATGCACATTGCGCAGGTCGCCGAATCCGACCTTTGTATCTCGACTTCTCATGTCTCGGTTGGGGCAACCTGGAAGTATCCCAGCTCTTGTGCTTCCTTCGGGTGGCATGGCAGCCAGGCACCGGAAAGGCGTTACAGTTGAACGATTACTATCTATTATTTAGCCACCGCCCAACTAAGTGTGGTGGGATCTTCCGGCCCTTCTGGATTCAATCCGTGTGGTTCTTCTTGCACGTAGTCATTCGCATGCTCAACTGGTGGACCATAATAATCACTTGAACAGTTGAGCCTACAATGCATAGGGGCGTTTGGTGCCCGCGGCACTCAGGATACATCCTATGCACACAAGTAGAGCTAGCAGCTGCTAGCTACCATTCAACTGAGTCTGTAAAACTACGGTCACATCTAGCACCGCAGTAGACTTATCACTCCAGAATGTCCAGTGTTAGTGCGGGTCTTTTGCGGATGGATATATGAAGTACACGTAAATAGAATACAGTAGGATGTATCAGGCCACACGCAACAGCACAATAAAATACAACGTAGATGGAGCGGAGTTGGAATAACGATGAAGAAGAATTTAGCCCGACAACTAACCTGGAAAATTACTTACGCCTCCTTACATCAGGGCAGTAGACACAACCACACACACAATGTGCGAAAGGATGTTCGGCGACCCACACCACACATAGGACGCATCCTAGACACAAACAGACTGCCAGGTAGTCCAAGCCATTACACAACTTGGCTTAAATAGTGATGGGCACAGAAAGCCACTTCGAGCACCTAACGCTCCGGATATCACCGATGGAAAAGACATACAATATACGTCCCTATGTGCGTCGCCAAGAAATTGACGGTGAGCTTCCCAATAAAAACACGTGTTTTCAGCGTAGCAGTAGATGTAGCACTCTGTATCTGCTCCAGATTGGACAGTTAGGTGAGATAACCAGCTGTTGAGATGAACAAGTGATCATTAGTTTACAAAACACACCTACTCGTTTAGCGATGAATACAATTACTTTAGAGCGAATGAATTCGACAACTTCGGAATCCGATAGTACGGAAACCTCGTGGCTCAGAAGCAAACAGACTGCTTAATTCTCCGTGGAGAACGCTAATTTTACCAGCAGCCATCATCATCATCATCATCATCATCAACAGCATGACATCAGTGCTCAACACCAATGCTTCACTGCCGTAC
>NW_008751778.1:1291476-1308544 GCF_000715545.1 Opisthorchis viverrini
CCACATGAAATGAAATAGAAGCACCATTCCGCAATAACTCATCATAAGCAGGCGGCTTCGGAAACAAACATTATTGCATGTGTGACTAGCTTGCAAGAACACCAGTAGCCATGAAATAGAAGCACCATTCCGCAATAACTCATCATAAGCAGGCGGCTTCGGAAACAAACATTATTGCATGTGTGACTAGCCGATGTTGCAACAACACCAACAGCGGCAGGTTCGCGTGGTGTTTCTTCAGTTTAGAGACTCATAACAAAGTGGCATACGTCTGAATCTCAAGGAACGTGTATCTGGCTGCAGTACGGACTGCTTTACTATATGGCTGAGACATGGCTTCTACAAGTAGTGGAACTGAGACATCTCCAGATACTCGATAATCGTTGTACAGAACCGTAGCTGGTGTAGCCCAGTGACAACGAATACACAGCGAAACAATTAGAAAGCGAATGTTCGGCTGTGAAGGAAGCACTTGAGTCGACGATTACGTTCAGCACTAAAAGCCGAGACGATTGTCACGTGTTGTCTGCCAAATCATGGTTTACTGTGTTTTCCAATTTAGAGTTGTGCAAGCAAATTAGTCAGTCTCTGGTCTAAGAGAGGTCTGAAAGAGACTACGAAGAGTCCGGGTAGTGTCCAGCGTCTCGTCTTCCTGAATGGAATCCACATGATCTTCCCTGTGCCTGGCTGTAGGCTTTGCAAGACATGGTTGTTAGTCGCCATTCAATCGGTCCGTTCAGGTGCAACAGAATACGCACATTTATATGCATCACTGTCTGATAACGGCGCTCTGAAAGTGATCAACAAGGGAATCTTCGTCCCCCAGCGAGAAGATCTGGTCACTTAACCGGCACATGGTACAATTCTAAAAGCCTCAAAATCTGTCACATTAAAGAAGAATGAAGGCAGTTACTTCTGAATAAAAGGACTTATTTGTAGAGCACAAGTGGGTTGATGAAGTGAACCCCGTCCAGGGAGCCAGTCCCCTTCCAGAAGCAATGAATTAATCTTCCCAAAGTGTCTAACAGACTACTTTAGTAGTTAGAAGTGTAGTCTTTAATTCATATGTGCAACAAAGTCTGAATGTGCACATTAAGAGAATTGCGAACGACAAAAAGACGGAGATGCAGAAGACTTAAGCAACATCAAAGAAATTGGTCTGCATTTTCGTAACCATGTAACCCAAATACGAAACCATCACGCACTCAGAACAACCCTCCGTTGTTAAGCATTCAGAGAAAAGAACAGTGTTGACACAGTAATTGGATTTTTCACAAGAGACTGCGCGTAATGAGGGGTTAATTACATAATAATAAATATAAGTACGAAAAATCATTCATCTTTTGAACCTTCCACAGCAGCTCGGTTTTTTCGACATCGGACAAATATGGGTAGTTCGTACAGTTGAGGAGGCATGTCATCTACCGAGAACAGTGTTACTTTAGGAATTTAACCCACCTGGAATTGGTTTCGACTGACGACGATAGCTCCGGATATCCATGGTTGTGATTTCCTTATCGCCCGCAAAGTCTTGATTATCATAGCATGGTAGGTTGTAGTCTATCGAATGGCGACGCCGTTCTAGGTCTGAACTATTAATTCTCCCAGTGCTTGGGAGATGGTCATACAGTGTTTTGGAAACAGGATGATTGTGATCCATGTTGAATGAAGTAACAACCAAACGTGTTTTCTTGCGCCGTAAATAGAAACGGGCTGTACATGGAGGTAAACGACTGCTGAGATGGATAAAAAAGATAATTTCTATAGCTAACTTACTGCATCACACCCATTCCTTCACCCACATCAGCTCGAGCCGCATGCATTTTGCATTGATAACTGGCCCGGTCAAACCGTAGCAATTCGTCTGAACTGCGGATGCTTGAGACGCGGGAAAAAACGACGAAATTTTTGGCCATATAATGCGCCAGCGCTGATTCAAACTGCTCCCATGTGAAGAACTCACGATTCGCTATGGCGTTAGCGAACGATGTGGTTGCATCCGTCATTCTGTAGGGGTTATGGGTGCTTAATGTGTACTAGTGGTTCGCAGACTCTAGTGGCCGTGAGAGCGTTATCACCCGTTAGAACAAGTAAAACTGATTAAGCCTACGGAATGAAAATATAAACGACAGATTACCAAACTTATGAATCAAAACTACAGTGGTATAAAGATGTAAGGTAACAAACAGATATATATGATGAAATGATTAGTCAGCGTAAAACGGTCGAATGACTCGATTTCTAAGAAGTCAGTCGGAATAAACAGTTCAGTTCCTCACTTGAGTGCCGTAAATACTACAACCACCTGTGTAAACTCCTCCACATGCGGACCATTTATGATTCCTCCTCATCGAACTGTCCTCCTCAGACAAAAAGCGCTGAAGTGTACAGCATAATTCCTTTTGTGGATAAAACAAAGAATGTGAACTATAATCAAAAACAGTGATTTGGAAACTCTGAAGACGCTTTTTTATATCATCATCCATTGTTACTATGTCTCTGTAACCCCGAACCGCTCGTTGCATGCATATTGTCTGGGGCCATATTCCCGAGGTATTACTGTACCTTACGTGGTTCATATCGACCACATGCAAACCTGTGAACCTAAATAGGACGGGTTACAGAGCCAATTTTACCGGCTGAGACCGGAGTACACGGGGTACAGTGGTCTATCCTCAGACACTGGGGCCAGTCATGGCAAAACGGCAGTTCTGAAACCTTCCCTACGCTAAACACGCAGGAACACTTAACGCTGGTCACACGTCTTGTCAATAGCATCATACTATGAACTACGCGCAGGTGAGCACATCTGAACAGGATTTGAGTGATTAAGGTTACAGCAACCGGGAGTTTGTTGGTGTGATAGGGGACGCTTTCTTATGAAGACGCACGGCAAGGACATGCAGCCATAATAAGTAGTCGGATGACAAATGTCCTAGGTGTCGGTCAAAGTAAGACATTAGTAACAAAACTAGGGCGACATGAGGAACTTGGTTTGTAAAATCCAGTCCTATAGCGCCTTATCAGCAGTATCAGTATCACCGTTCCGACTCAAAATGGGAAAATCGATCGCTTGTTAGTAGCCGTCTTGTGAGTGGCCTTCGCGCGGTCTTTCCTGCAGTGCGGTAAATGAGGTGGGTACAGGCATAATGCAAGAGTACAGTTTTTAGGGCTTGTCAGAAGCATATTAACTCAAGAATCTTGTATGACAAACTGTCAGTGCAAACCCACCCCTCGTGCAGTTTAGTGGACCATGAAGTTACATAAACCGCCACATCATGACACTACCCACTTTAAACAGCATCGGCCCAGCTGCTTCATGATTTCTCAAGGCAAAAATGTGTTTTACTACTTCAGAAACTGCGAGCACATCTAGAATGATTGACCTCTATCCATCCTGAGAGGATGAACTGAAAGGCATTGATGTGGGATCCATCCAAATAGTGGCTTTTATTACATATTAGATCCCCAAGGCATCTAAGGTGCAAGCAAATGCTGTGGGCGACACACAAGTTGTAATGAGCTAAGACAACAATATCCGACGTTTACTACTGCCGCTGTTACTACGATAAGGCGCACACACCGACGATTCACACTGCAGGAACTGATCATGTCTCGGACAGGAAACGAAAACTCTCAAAGATGCAGATGAGAATCGGTTCACTTCGGGTCACCCATATGACGAATACGTGATTCATGCCGGTTGCAGTCAGAGGAAACATTGCACAGTATGAGCAACAGGTACACGTATTTCTAATAACAAAACTTATCATTTTCCAGACGTTTACCTAACCTTCGGAACTTTGTACTGACATCCCGATAAACAACGTGCTGTATTCGTGTTTGTAAGGATGCCACTGCGAAGGTCTCCAATTTCATTTATTTCGCCTGGGAAAACGCTCCGTTTAGCTGGGTGCTTTGCCTTCGAAGCATGCGCTTCCTATCTTGCAGCGGCAGCTACACTCGACCCTGCTCTTCCACTGGAGATTCTTCTCGACACATGTGAGTTAGCTGAAAAGCCAAAATCTCCAGAGTCGATGAACGAACCAGCAATTTTCAAAACTTGCGCACCTAGAAGATGGGCCGATCGAATACGAATGCCTGTCATACCAATGCACCTCAACCCTCAGCAGCAGTCCTACGACCGAGCACTTCAAAGGGGAGATGTTAGGAGGACTACCTCGAGACGAACAAATCCATTTTACTAATGGTTTGTCTCGTATACTGAAGTCTTGTTTCTACATTTCAGCCTCTCAATGACATCCTAATGGACCGTTAGCTCTTTTTATATTCTGTTTCGGTTGAATTCCATACCACGGAAATATCCACTTGTTTGAAGTATAACTTTCTCGAAATCATTTGCCTTTTCTGTTCAAGTGATCCAATGTGTCTGACTGATATATCATTAAAGAGGATATAACGGCTGGCGGCTTAACCATTGAGCTATCTCAAGTCCCTATGACCACATTCTTGCCTCTTTTGAGAGACGAAATAATAACACGGGACGAATCTGGGCTCCAAATAACAAAGATCAGCTATTCGTAGTCAAGGGACTAAGCGATCTCCCCAGTATCCTCAGCCCTACAGTCTGCACAAACCAGACTGCGGCATTGTTACCAGGTCCCTCCGAATATGTCGGTAGAAATCTAAGGCAGCATACTCATGTTGGTGCTTCAGGATGTAGCATACGCTCATGGTCGGCATTCTTGGGATAAACGGCACCACAAACCTTGTAGCAGCACTCTACATTTAGGTGTGAAGCGCACACCAAACCGAGGCAGAACTAGGTAGACTAGTTAATACCACCTGCATTACGATGGCGAAAGATAAGAGAACATTTATATCGTCCGCGTACATGATATCTGGGTGTGAAGGCTTTCGTTCAGCTGTAGCACCCCTCCGATGCCTAACTGTCATGCTACCCGAAGGAAGCATGAGTGCTGGGATACTTCCAGGCTGCCCATACCTAGATAGGGAACGTCGAGAGGCAGGGGTCGGGTTCGAACCACGGATCTTCCGGTCAGTAAATTCGCGCTAACTACTCGAGCTATCTCACCCTTTTGGTAGAACTCCAATCCCCTCTTTGAAGGTAGTGATGGTTGTCGATGTACGCTAGTCTGTAGACACCTTCTCTTCACCCCATAAAGTACAAATTGATGGTTGTCGATGTACGCTAGTCTGTAGGCACCTTCTCTTCACCCCATAAAGCACAAACACCTGACATGCATAACCAGGACTTCTCCCCCTCAGTTAAAGAGAGCCGCATGAAGGCCGTTCGGCCCTAGTGCCTTCTCACGACTCAGCCAGCATATTTCGTACCTTGCTTCTTCTTCCGATGGGGGGCTGAGGTTTCCATTCCATTCATCGGCATGCATTGGCTGAGTTGCCGAAGGCTGAGTCGAAGTGTTCGACTAACCTTTCCAGTCAGCTTTTTTGCGAGTGAATCAATGGGTTATCTTTTTCGCTTGTCGTTTCAAGGACTGTTGCTTTCTTTTGGTCAATCGGTTGTATCGACTCGTAAATGGCATTGTTTCCCGTGGCAAAAACCTTCTCCATTGCTTGTGCCTTCATTATCCATCAACGCTCCCAAGGTTTCCTTAAACAGTTTACTACTTAGTGCTTGAGAGATCTGAAAGTCAGACAGATAGCTTAGAATGCCTATAACATAGCTCGTTCCACATTCAGCCATACTTTATCGACATGCTCGACACCATTTCATATCGGTTTACTGTGGAAGGTAGCTGGGCTAGCTCTGCCACTGAGCTATGATGGTTTTTCAAAGATGGTGGATTGGCATGTTTCTGGCTGACTTGCGAGGGCTTGAAGGGATACGAAATGTCAGGTGTGTTCTCACCATGGAATCATATTAATCAGGCTGTGCTCAGAAGGGACGGCAGTATTTGGTTGTGGATCTTCACCGGTGGCTTATTACCACGTGATCCCATTGGGTCCATAGTTAATTTGCACTTGGTGGCCTCCAGGTTTTTATGCTGGAAACTTCCGCTTACCAGAAACAGTTGATGACCAGCACACAATTCGTGGAGTCGCTCTCCGTTGTCTGTGCGACTAGCAGGAACTCCGAAATCGACCGTCTAGACGCGAGTTCAAAGAACTTATCCACCGACTTGGGCATTTATATCGCCCGCGGGGATCACAATGTCAGTGCTTGTTGCTTGATGAATGAGCCCGGATGTCTCTCGATAGAAAGTATCCTCCTCGGCATCAGAACTGCAGCACGTTGAGTCATATACCGACACTACAAACAGGCAAGTTTTCTTGTGTCAAGGCAGTGAGCTGGATAACCGGACGGCGCAAAGATGACTGTTCACTGGGATCTGATCCAGCAAAGCGTGATCAGCTCTGGGGTTGAGTGCAACTCCCACGCCACATGTCCTAATAGTCATCGCTTTAGGATCACCGAACATACGAGGTGGCTCAAGTGGGTAGAGCGCGTGTATACGAACCCGACCCCTACCTCTCGACTTCCCGTCTAGGTTTGAAAAACCTGTCAGCATCCCAGCCCTGGTGCTTCTTTCGGGTGGCATTGCAGCTAGGCACCGAAAGGGTGTTATAGCTGAATGAGTATATTATTTATACTGAACACGGAGACTGAAATCCGAAAGCGTTGATCTTATCCTTGACGCTTTAAGAAGCAAAACTAACACGTAATATGATCACCGGGTCACGCCGATCTTGGTCTAACTGTGTCCCTTGACATTCTTGGCAAGGTTGCACCCTGTGAAACAAAGTTTTTCGGTGCTGTCCGCAGGGTGATTACGGCACTCAAACCCGACCACCACTCCAAGGTGACAGGCTTAGGTCGGGGGGCTAGGAGTACGGAATTCCACCGGCCTCAGGCGTTAGAACGTATATCTCTAAGAAATTGTCACGAAACACCTTCCCTCTTTCCACCTATTCTGGCCAGAGGACAATAAACACCTCCGTCAAAGTCTGTCTAAAATATTTAAGTTTACCCTGACTGAACTTGAATTCAATCACCTGTAGGACCCTTTCGGTGCCTAGCCAACATGTCACCACAGAGAAGCACGAGGGCTGGGATAATACCAGGTTGCCCAAGCCTATACAGGGGAAGTCGGAGGCAGCGGTCGGGTTCGAACCACGAACCTTCTGGTCAGTAAATTCGCGCTCTAACCACTCGAACGGTCTCGCCCTGACCAAGGCATTGAGTCACTTCAGACAACTGTGGTGAGTCAATAATAGTGCTTACTGCCGAAACGGGTACTTGCAGTGAAAGCACTAACCAGAGGGGTGTTTGACTCCCGTTATAAAGAGGCTGCTGACATTACCGAGGTAGCTTATGAAACCCCTGAGCCGCGAGTGCAATTTCCACCTAGCAAAAGATAAACCGACCACATCCTCGCATCCCATTAGATGTTAGGGCAGCATCATACCAACAACCCACAATCTTCCTGTTCCTTAACTCCAAGGATGAGTTCTATTCTGCAGATTCGTCTGTGTTCCTAGCTAAACTTCTTCAACAGTGGATTCAAAAAACATTCGCGAGCATGATCTGTTTTTTATATTCAAATACCTCGGCGGGCATGAGAGGAAAATAAGCGACGTCTGAAGGGTCTTCAAAACCCTGGTGTCCAAATAACCACTGCTGAGAACCTTTTCGACTTGGAGTATGCAGCCAACATCATTCTCGCCTTTGAAAACGAATGTCAAGCATATGCTCTGTCCAATAAACCTACACTCACACTATTCTTCGGAATGCGCCCTGCACTTAAAAAGGCAACGATAATCCAGAACAAATGGTGGGAAACAAGCCCTGATAACTCAATGAGAAGCACTGGAGAGTTTTAAACAACTTACGTGATGCACCCTATGTCCGGGTGGAAATGTTGCAATACATGGTGTCACGTTGATGTCAGTAGCACTCATACTGTCAGTGAAACCGGCCAGTGGGATATCACACATAAAAGTTGATTTCCCACTTATCTGTCTGAATGAAGTGATCATGCTCAAACCGGTCACTTCGGTTTTTTTAGCATGTCTGACAGTAGTTCAGTTGAACATCATTGTGATTGTGCTCAAACATCTGAGCCTGCTTATACATGACAACAAAGTACCCTATGGACGCAGCCCTGAAGAGCCTGTGGGCCAATACGGACGAGAGAGGATTCCTGCCTTCCAACTAAGTGCACTTACTTGTCACCCATGGGCGACAACGCCGAAGGAAACCTTGACCCAAAAGGCGTGCTCAACATGGACGTTCAGGTACCACGGAATTTGCAGTGAACTAGAATCGGCGCGATCCTCTCACCAGGGCCCCTTCTTTACTTTAAGTCTTTGGATTTAAATAATAACATTACGGCTGTGCGGTAGCGAAGCCTCAGGATCAAAAATTGACGATGGCACCTCTGATGACGATGGCGATGGCACAGTACCTAACTACATGCCACAAAGCAACAGAAGTAGGATCCTTATGACATGTTGCGGGACAAATGCTCGAGGCGTTACACCAGCTGCTTATATTTCTGTGGAATCGGTTGTAACACTAAATACCAGTCATGAGAAAATCTGGAATCACTGTATGAACAATATATCGACTGTATACATCAACAATATATACAGCACAACATAAATTTGAAGTTCTGTTAATCTGAGCAATGTTGAAATAAAGTGGATAAAATACCTCGTTCTATCTCCAACCTTGAAAACCAGCAAACCCCGACCGCATTGGCCCATCGAAGACAATGTTGAAATAAAGTGGATAAAATACCTCGTTCTATCTCCAACCTTGAAAACCAGCAAACCCCGACCGCAATAGACCCATCGAAGACGGGCTCTAAAAGTGGCGGTAAGGTGATCGACTCGCTAGAACAAACAAACCCAGTTCCGGAATGAACTTTGGCGTACACGATTTGAAGGTTGCAAGAAATTACTTGTATCAGCTCGTTGTTCTGTTTTTCGATCGCACGTTTTTACTTTCTTTCCGTTTGCTCCACTTCGACTAGTACCCTTCTCCAGTAATATAAAGTGGGACCAGCTTCAGTGGAAGAGTTATACAAGAATGTTGCCTGGATAATTCACGGGGCTGAGGTCACGTTCGTCATTAAAAACAGCAGGCAGCCGGATGGAACAAAAGCTACCCAGAAAGGTCCGTCGTATTGTGGAAAGGAGGTTACAACTATTTTTCTGGAAGAACACCTACAGGTCTATAAGACTCATCTGCGTTCCGCGCAAGGTGATGGCATACGTTCTGAAGCGGGTCACCTTGAGTCACCTCGCCAGCAACAACTTGATATCCACAAACCATACTTGCATGTTGAACATTTTCGTATGAATGGACAGCATAAACCAAGCTAACAACGAAGTTGTCATGACCTATGTCATATTTTTTCGCATTTCGGCTGCTTGCTGCATTAGTCCACGCTAGTTCACGCTGCAGCAAGGTCTCAGTTCAGAGCACACTCTGACCCTTTTTTGTGGGTTCTCGTACAGGCAAGCTCAACGTCACAACTGATTTTTGAAACAGCGTGCTTCGCTCCTTTCCTGTTTGGACCTTCTGGTGAACGGAAGCCACTGAACGACAAAAACAAACCCTACCCAGGAAGCTTGTGCGAAAGCCTTGATCCTGTGTAGCAATCCGTGAATCCGAAAATCCGTTACTGCTCCGGTTGACAATTGCAGCTTTTAACCGGCGTATACGCTTGTATTAAGCCTTTCCCTTTGACACATATCATCATGGATCCTCTCTTGTAATAGATATTTTTAGCGGTTAAATCCAGGTGGCAGTGCTCTGCTTCATCCACAGTGATAGGCAGAAGGGAGAGCAAAGTACATTGAAATTCGCAGGGATTACGTGGTGCCACCTAAACGGTGAACTTGCCATTTGTCATAATAACGTTAACAACAATAATAACAACGTTTATCCCCAACTTGTGGGTGGCATACCGTCTGGCATGATCATAGTTTTACAGTCAGAATGGAGCATGACTGAGGGATTTGTGGGGGTGAGGATTGCACAAACAGTGGCTAACATCCGATGATATGGCAATAATAGGTTATTTCNTCGTTGCAACTCCGGCCATTTACTCAACCACCCAAGTTCGCTCATGGCCAGAAATTGTTTTACAGCTTTAGTTAATATCAGCCGACCGAGTCTTTGAGTTAGTCGGACCTCATGCACATTGTTCCCTACCAGTTGCGAAAGAAACCTGCTATCATTATTTCATCGAATACTCCTCACTGTTCATAACGTTGTTCCCATTTCGCGGAATCCCCACTAACCGCAAATCCCCCAGTCACATGCCCCATTCCGGCTGTAAACGCATGATCATTCAAGAGGGTATGCCATCCACAAGTTTGGAATATACATTATTGTTATTAATTTTAGCAGCCGATTTGAGGGGGGGAGGGAGCGGTGTCATAAAGCGATACTTCGTTGCAGGTTGAGGAATAACTGATTTGAGGGAAAACGATTGAGAAAGCTTACGGTAGCAGGAAAACTCTAGATGGTGTACTAGGATCAGTCAGCCTTGGCCGCCTATTTGAATTGGTAGTCCAGATAGGACAGCGGAAGCATGGGACGGTTGCGGCACGTCGATCGTATGGATGAGGACTAAACAAGCTCAGCTTATTGGGCCTACTGCAGAAAGGAGATCTCTTGGCTCGTGTGATTTCAGCTAATTGGGTGGCCACTGTAAAAAGTTATCTAGTATAATAAATGGTTAAACACCTATGGATGGGCAAGAAGCGGGTTTAAAATCCTACGGCACTGTTCACACAAGGTTAAGCAAATATGCATAACAAAACTCAATATTTCATGTGCGTGACATCAACAAGTGCACGAGTCCGTCGCTGACCGCATAGTGCACTGTCATCGTCCTCACTCCAAACAACAGCGAGTGGAATGTTGGATCGTTAGCACGAGTCGCAGTCGCCCCTTCCAACGGCAGTCTCACTGCGTGCGACCCCACGGAACTCATGAGATAACAAGTCAAGGCAGACTCAGCAGACGATTCACGAACGCGCACAAGCAGGCACTTCAGCCGCACACGCTCATGCAGATACACACACCAACACGCGAGTATCGAACGAAGAGTGGCAACGTAAGCGTACGTACAGATAAGCAAAATAGTTAGAGGTCAAAAATGCATAGTCGGAGTAAGCAATTGAATGAGGAAATTACCCTGTGGTAAAGTAAGACTCAACAAACGTTCGCATAGATATATACTCGCATCAACACCACAGTGAATCCAGTTGTCTTCGATTATTACGCTGAACGCAAGGCGAGATTCCCAAACTCGTTGTTGTGATGGAATAAATGGGCGAACACATCTCTTTTTCACGTCTGACAAATACGAAACACGTCTACGCTATTCAACTTATCACCGAGAGGGAATTATTATTAGATATTCTGCAGATTTGAAAAATTTTGAAAATTCCGCGGAACTCCAAAATATTCTGGGATCCGATTTTTGCTTTATTGCAAATTGGTTATCCTATTTGTCCCCGAAAGTCCTCTCATTTGAACAATCTTCAACAAGCAAACTACCCCTGAAATGTGCAACCGGATTAGGCTAACGCCCCGTAAAATCCGCACCACCGAAGACCTCCTAGTTCCCTGGACATAATTTCGGTTTGTTTGCATCGATCTGCTGATCCATTATAAGCTGTTTTGGTGGCCGACACTTAATTCCGTAATCTTGCGGTAATTGGAGGCCGGGCCAATATGTTGGGATATGAGGAAATGGTTAGATATCGTCAATGGGCGACCATGTCCAGCTCGACGTGGTCGAACCGGTAGTCTGCTTCGGAAAAGAGGCTAACGGGTGCGTGGGTAAGCCGAATGCCTTTTGAAAACTGACATGGGAGAGACAGGCTACGTCAAAATGAGGTGAGGTTTTGGTCAAAGTAGTAACTTTTATTTGCCCCAAAGACACATTTTATGGACTAACAATACGCGGCTACATAATACAGACAACCTCACCTTGGGCGATGATTTATTTTCCCTATGTATGAGGATGGACAATTTCAAAGAACGGTAGGCATTTTGCATCGTACATTGGGTAATTTTCGTAACGGCTGGTAAACCTACCGGGGCCATAAAATTTGCGGGATGCGATTGCTCTCCGTTGTTACTTGCTTGGTTTCCGAACCTTAGACGTATGTGTAAAATTCCTCTGGAACCGTATTTCAAGGAGGAAAATTCGCCATAAAGTTTCGGCAATTGAGGGTATTCATTGGCCCCTCTAAAAACTCCCATGCGGTCGCGGTTTTGTTGGAATCGGTTTGGACATGCTCGTGGTCCGCTGTGGGTGCAAGATTCATATTCGTCATGGCTGCTGTAAAGAAGCACCTCTTGATCGTGAAGGTGAAGTGAAGATGGCCTGTCCACATTTTTCCGTTTAATATATTTTAAACCGCTTTGAAAAAGTATATGATAAAAATCTTTGCTGTTTTCTTTCGCATAAAATCCTAAAAGACGAATGCTGTGCTATTTTTTATGTGAAAAAGCGTCCTACAGTTGCAGCTGGCGTCCCCGTAGACGAAGTCAATGCCGCGTAACTCATCCCAGCTACCAAGTTTGAAACCGATAGCACACGTGCTGCTGATTGTCCTGCCGTATTCCATGTTCTCCGGTAAAATGAATCCCTGATGGCTATTTACTACCACCTGGAGCTCAGCCAACCGCTTGACAAGTGTATTTTTAACAGGTGCCTCATCAGCAGGCACCCTAAAAGTGACGAAATGAGGGAACGTAGTCCCCATTTGAAGTGGAGTACTCCGTCGTCGGAGGTTCACCAGAGGGCCGAAGGTCACTTTCAGAAGAAACTGATTTTTTGGGAGGTTTACAACTAACACGTCATGTGCCAACCTCCCTTGTATTTTGATTTTTAGATGAAATATGTTCGATTATAACCGAGCTTCGAGGGCATGTCCTGTGCTGCCCGTGGAATCCACCTGTGCTATTATCGGGCGCAGCGACGTGCGACGTCTCGACGTTTTCCTGTTGTTGCGAACGTTGGTCCCACGCACAGAAGAAATCGTTTTAGGTAAAGAATTTTGAAGCCTCTGACTTCCATGGTAAAAGTACACGCTTCATTCGTCCTCGTTACGGATGGCATAGGCAGCTGTTGATGCATGGATGCTTCGAAAGAGGGTATTTTGCGCATTTTCGCAGTAAGGCTTGAATGTTCAGAAGCATGGTAGGGACGCAAGTCTTTCGTCACTTATACCATTGCGTCGTGGATGTGGGCTGCCAAACTGTGCTCAGCTGCCACAAAATGCTGTGCCTATCTTTATAACGTACTACACATAAGATTGCTGAAAATCCATTGACAGCCCACGACCGGGTCGCCCTTCTTGAGGCTCGTCAGGTGGGCGCAGTCCTCGGGGTTTCTGTCAACCTTATGTTCTTCTTGAAAACCAAATCGCACGGAATTAGCGAATATACACTCATTTGCAAACTAGTTTGGGTCTTTCGATAGGCTCACCTGGAACCCCGCTGAATCTCTCGTTTATGATGTTCCCAGGCAACAATTTCAAATATCATTGCGACTGAAACATGAGGCGGCCTGGTGCAGCACATTCAGTTGCCTGAGAACACCATAAACGAGAGATTTAGCTGGGCTCCAGGTGCGTCTCTTGAAAGAACCAAATTAGTTCGCAAATGAGTGTATATTCGCTAAAATGCTGTGCCATTTTCACGCGCGGCAAGCCACCCGGAAGCACTTACGCTTCATTGCATTGATGTAACTCTCATAGACGATTTCCAACCACAGGCGGCACATATTCACCGCACACCCTACTTCGAAGTGTAGATGAGTAAGTAACTGTGCACCGCATAGTAATCACGAAGGTTGGCCACAATTTACAGATACTGAGAAGGGCCGACTCCGGAGTTGACTGCTATTTGGATGCCCACTGGTTGTACATCACGCGAAAGTGGGTCACTCATGCACACTGCGGGTTGGTAGATTTTGGGAACGTGAAAAATGACCGTCTAGGGGCGCTTGAAGAAGCGCGTTTCCACAAATCGTGCAGTCATGATTTTATTCTGACTGCATCATTATGCCCAAAGTTATCACCGACCAGTTGGGAATAAAGATTATTAAAGCTAAAGGCACATGTTTTGTAGAGCTTGCTTTTGATTCCCCGAATGACGAAGATTCAAAATAGTAATAATAACAATGTTTATTCCCAGCTTATGGATGGCAAACCGTCTGGCATGATCATGCGTTTACAGTCAGAATGGGGCATGACTGAGGGATTTGTGGGTAGCGGCGTTCCGCGAAAAGGAGACAATGTCATGATCAGCGGGAAGCATTCGATCAACTAATAACAACAGGTTTCTTTCGCAACATGTAGGGAACAATGTGCATGTGGTTCGACTAACTCAAAGACACAGTCGGCTGACATGAACAGAAACAGAAACTCGTTGCTGGCAATGAGTGGCCGGAATAGCAACGATCAAAAGTGGAGGTGGAGATGGGATAATTTGAATTGGGAGAACACGGCATGTTTAGTCTCAAAAATATGGTGCAATCTGAGAACAGGTAGACTCACTGGTTTCACTGTCGTAAGGAAGTCAGGTGCAGGGGTTAGGTTGGATGGGGACACAGAGGTTGTTGAATTCGAACGAGTAGTCCGCCAAGTTGAAATGAATGTCATGGTGGTAGTTGGGGTCACTGAAACGAGTGGGCAAGAGGGCCCAGTTGGGAGGAGGAATGGAACAGTTGCGGGTGTGCTATCAAACTGAGTATGGCAGTGCGTGCCATCATTGGCATGACATGGTTCCGTTTTTGGACAGCCCCGTCACATTTGAGATGATTCGGCTGAGGGTGTGCAGTTCATTGAGCAGCGGTATTCATTTCAGCCCGGTCGAGGAAACTAGCTGGAAGGAAGCCGATATGGGATTTTAGGGTTTTTGTGGTCCGCTGGGTGGTCCCGGAGTTGCAAACCGTAGGCTAGATGGAGTGGATGCCAGCTAACCAGGTCGTCCAAAGCGGGCACTTCCGAAGTTCAAAGCTTCGGAAGATGAGGGGATGGGGGGAGATTCGCAAAACATGATGAGTTTGAGGAGATATAAAATGGGGTAATGTGCATTAATATACACAGAAAGAAAAACTTGACGTCTGCTGCAATTAGGGTGATGACAATTGATTACGTGGAGTAGGATAAAGATAGATTTGTACTTAGCAGGCTAGCGACCAGGGGCTGAGTTCGCTAACATACGATATAACATTACAAGGGATCTAGTAAAAGCCGATAAAAGCGCGTAGAAGCGTGGTATGGGAATCGGGTGCATAAGGGCCGGCGAGAGTGGGCTTCTAAGATTACTGGCTAATCTGGCGTTTATTGAATGAGTTTGGTTATACCAGTAGAAAAATTGTGTGCAAGAGAAATAGTCACTAGTCCCCGAAGCATTGCTATCAGCCCTAATCTGAAGGTGATGCGTAGCGAGGAAGACTTTCGTGTCTACCAGTGGGGGTGGTGAGCAGATGTATTTTCTGTTTGGATGACGGAATGGGCTTTGGTGCGGTGCAGCTCGGTTATAACGAAGGCAGATACAACTGTGTTCGCCGATGTAGGCCATGGGCATTGCAGAGTATCTTCGGGCTATCTCAGCTTATCTTTCACTTGTTTTAATAGTATTAATAATGTTTATCCCCAGCTTGTGGGGTATACCGTCTAGTCTGATCATAGATTTACAGTCAGAATGGAGCTTGACTGAGTGATTTGTGGGCGTACGGATTGCACGTAAAGAGGACAATGTCACAAACAGTGGAGAACTCTTGTTTATATAGCAATAATGGGTTATTTCCCAACTTTTTGGGAAAAATGGGCTTGAGGTTCAAATAGATCAAATACAGTCAGGTGGCATGAACTAAAACTGAAAACCATTGCTGGCCATGAGTTGGTTAGCTGGCATCCACTCCATCTAGCCTACGGTTTGCAACTCCGGGACCACCCAGCGGACCACAAAAACCCTAAAATCCCATATCGGCTTCCTTCCAGCTAGTTTCCTCGACCGGGCTGAAATGAATACCGCTGCTCAATGAACTGCACACCCCCAGCCGAATCATCTCAAATGTGACGTCCGTCACGGGGCTGTCCAAAAACGGAACCATGTCATGCCAATGATGGCACGCACTGCCATACTCAGTTTGATAGCACACCCGCAACTGTTCCATTCCTCCTCCCAAATGGGCCCTCTCGCCCACTCGTTTCAGTGACCCCAACTACCACCATGACATTCATTTCAACCTGGTGGACTACTCGTTCGAATTCAACAACCTCTGTGTCCCCATCCAACCTAACCCCTGCACCTGACTTCCTTACGACAGTGAAACCAGTGAGTCTACCTGTTCTCAGATTGCACCATATTTTTGAGACTAAACATGCCGTGTTCTCCCAATTCAAATTATCCCATCTCCACCTCCACTTTTGATCGTTGCTATTCCGGCCACTCATTGCCAGCAACGAGTTTCTGTTTCTGTTCATGTCAGCCGACTGTGTCTTTGAGTTAGTCGAACCACATGCACATTGTTCCCTACATGTTGCGAAAGAAACCTGTTGTTATTAGTTGATCGAATGCTTCCCGCTGATCATGACATTGTCTCCTTTTCGCGGAACCCCGCTACCCACAAATCCCTCAGTCATGCCCCATTCTGACTGTAAACGCATGATCATGCCAGACGGTTTGCCATCCATAAGCTGGGAATAAACATTGTTATTATTACTATTTTGAATCTTCGTCATTCGGGGAATCAAAAGCGAGCTCTACAAAACATGTGCCTTTAGCTTTAATAATCTTTATTCCCAACCGGTCTGTGATAACTTTGGGCATAATGATGCAGTCAGAATAAAATCATGACTTCAAGATTTGTGGAAACGCGTTTCTTCAAGCGCCCCTAGACGGTCATTTTTCACGTTCCCAAAATCTACCAACCCGCAGTGTGCATGAGTGACCCACTTTCGCGTGATGTACAACCAGTGGGCATCCAAATAGGAGACAATTCCGGAGTCGGCCCTTCTCAGGATCTGTAAATTGTGGCCAACCTACGTGATTACTATGCGGTGCACAGTTACTTAC
>NW_008751778.1:1308553-1315287 GCF_000715545.1 Opisthorchis viverrini
GCATCTAAAACTTTGCCTCTTTATTCCCGCCCAGGTTGAGGTGACTGAGACCTGCGCATCTGGGGAAGTAGTAAGCGCCACAGATTTCGACTCCACAGAATGTGATGGAGAGGCTCCTTATCCCGGTTGGTCTGATGTTCTCCCAGATGTGGTACAAATGGTCCACTCTGTTTTCCGTAGGTAATTGTCAAATATCTGCTCCATAAGCCTTTACACTCTCAGCTTGTTTGTAGCGCCGAATTTCTTTCTCTCTTGCATGAAATTATATGGCTGCCTTCGCAACTGTCAGTTCACATTCATTCACTGGCGTCCACATCCGCATCACACCCTATTTCTTGCGGTTTACTCATCTGAATTAACAAAACCGGCTTAATTTCAAGGTTTATCAATCGAAGCCTGCCACAAGGCCAACGGTCTTCACACACCATGCGGAATTGCGACTGTAAGCTGAGATAAGTCGCTTTTCCATATTTTCAATGCTTCGCCATGACCTGTTTTGTCCCGAATTTAAAGCATTAACTGATCCCAACGACTTATTAGCCGCTGACATTGCAGTAGACCTTTGATGCATTTGGTAATTACCTGATTATTTCCTCCCAACACGCATGTTGAAAACCCAGCAGCAAGTAAATCAGAAAAGCCACTTGAATCGTTCTTCTGTAATCCTTCATTGACAAAACCTCACAGAGACTAGGAGTTTAAAGATAACCTTGCTAAGCTGATCGTTTAGTTCTTTTAATGAGTGAGCAGACTTGACAACTCTACCTGAAACTTCAGTTATTCTAGGTCGGTTAGACCTAGTCGCAACTCACTCCACGGTTTTCGCCTCTTAAAATGATGCAGAGCTTTTTGACCAAGCTGGCTAAAAGGTGAGTTAAAGACGCCCGGAAACTTTTAACCTAAACTGTGAAAGAACTTTGATGTGCTCAGAAATTTTTATGTCCCAAGCAGTCTGAGCCCAGAATAAGGTGAGGCTGCAAGCGGCATCACTTACAAAATCTAATTTAAATTTCGTGACTATGCCAATTTTTTTGCTAAAGTCTTCATTATTGAAAATCAATTTCACCTTCCTAGATCAGCTTAGCACTCGTACACGATCCTACACGAAAGCAGCTGCCATCCTATTGTGTCAAGAATAAGCTCACAGATGAGACTGGAATTTTCTTCACCAATGCTCTTAGGTGTCATATAAACAATTATCTCCTCAGAATCACCTGGTATACCTGGGTCATGAACGTCAACTTGTCCCTGCATGCTGCTTATTGCCCTCCATTGCCATGCCTTACGCAAAAATCCATGGTCATTTAATCGTGAGCACACTATAGTTCAATGAGGCCTGCTCTTCTGCAGAGCGTCAACAACTGCATGCTGCCAGATGCTTGGATTTTCGTTACTCGGGGGATCACCAACCTCGTTAGAAACCACCGTCTTAAACCTTTTAATCAGGTTATAATAATAAAAAGGTTCTGAAATGCAGTTAACGAGAAAAAACTTTGACGAGCTAAATTCTCCACAAAATCATCCTCCGCATTCACGGGCTCAGCCATAGCAGCCATTTAAAATATGAACATCCCAGGTCTTGAATACCGTGTGGATTGAGTCGATTTAAACAACTTTCAACAAAACTGCGGCCGTTTGGGAAGATCTCATATGCCAGAAAAAGTACAATCAAATGTTAAAACTCTATGTTAAAGTTTTCCTCCTTCGAACCACGGTTTCAGAGGAATTTTCCGCTGCGTCTAGCCCACAGCCAAAAGTGGAGATGGGGATGGGATAATTCAAATTGGGAGCGCATGGCAAGTTTTGTCTAAAAATGTGATTTAATCTGAAGGTAAGCAGACTCGCTGGTTGCACTGTTGTAGGGAAGTCAGGTGCAGGGGAATAGGTTGGATGGGGGCAAGTTGCTAATACCTTTTTAGAAATCAGGTGGGCCTATTGTTAAACCGACTGAACCATTCCAGTGCAATTGGCCTAATAAATTCCTTTGGGGCCTTTGCCGCGGCTTTGATTTTGCTATGGGATTCCCAGGCCAATCTATGCTGAAATTTAACTATTTTATAAAGCCCGCTATAGAATGAAATGGCCCAGATTTCTCACCCGAGATTGTGGAATGCGAAACTAAGATGCAAAATATTAACGACTCATCATCTGCAAACATAGTTTTGATGCCACTACCCATTTGTGGGGCGAAAGTGTCAGATTCCGAGGTGGCCAAAAGGTCACAATAGCTCTTCACTCGGTGACACATGACGTTAATTTCTAATCCATCGACTCTGCTAGCTTTCAGTGGTAGACAAGGCAGATCAAAGAGACTTAGTATCAAAGAAGAAAAGAGGATTCCCACAACAATGCAGGAAAGTAGGATGTTACCTGTTGAAAAGCTCCTGAATACTCTCCAGACATTTTCGGCTGTCGCGTAGTGACTGAAGACAACGGTCAGATATCTGCACACGGATGTTCCCAGCTTCTGCATTCACGGGCTGGTTTTCTCCGCTGAGATTTCAAAAGCGCCAAAAATCCACCAGCAGGCGTATTTAAGCTGAAGAATTCGGTCAGTTTCATTTGTGAAAGCATCGGATAATGCACACTGCTTATGATGCTGTCCCCTGTCCTAAGCCCCGTTGTACCCCTAATCCCCGTCAGCGAGCTCTTATTGTGACTACAACATCATGATCACGCCTAACGTCACGTCAACCACCAGTATGGAATAGACGTTACTATTATTATTAATCTTACTATTATTGATAAAATAGACATCGGATTCAATAACGTATGCTAATTTGCGAAACAATAGGCATCACACCTCGCACTCTGCACAACATGAGGTGGAGTCCAACGCAGTCACCCGAAGTCAGATGAAGTCAAGTGAGGGTAACCGATTTCAAGCTTGAGGTCAAGCTTAGATTTTAACTTGACAAGTTGAGAACTAGCGTGCCTTTAGCTGGAATTGACAAATAGAGAGATCAATGCGAAACAAAGAAACCTTGTTGATTTTAGGCAGTTCATCTTGAGATGGAATCGAGCATCGGCATTTGTTTTAGTTCTCGGCATAAACAGTTTAGAGTAAACGGGAGTAATTCGCACGTTATTACCGGTCCTTAGACGCACATCCAGAATTTATGTGAAACGGTAGTTTGAACGAGATAATTTCAAAATAAAGTTGTAGCATGTGATGCGATACATTCGAAACAAAAAGTCTTCAAAAGTTGCAGCAGTGTTGTTAGGAGTTGTTGAAACGTGCTTGAGATCTACTATGGGCGCAGAAATTATATGTTGATTGCTGCCGATGACTTCGTATCATGACTTGTTGAGACGGTGGGAAATTTTGTGAAAAACCTGGTTTCTTCACGTGTTTCCTGTATTGGATTTGAAAATAATCTCAAGACTTAATGAACAAAAACTACGCCCTATTTCCCCGGACCAACTCAAAATGGAGCAGCCATTTGCGACTCGAGTATAAAATGTTTTTTATGATTGCGGAAGGCGTCCCGCAAAGCAAAGCCTGTGAATTAATCACAGATTGCAAGTCCCCAGTTTAAATTATTATCGGGTATTATATCGGGTACACGGAAATGTTTTATCCCCATCGTCATACACACCTCATGATAGTTCTATTGGAAACATTTGCGGATTTGTGGGCAGAACAAACAAACAATACAACAGGATGGTCATTGCATTAAAGCCCTGACACAAATCCAGTGGTCCGGGCGCCACTGTGAATGCATCTGACGCCGAGTCGGGGAATACTAGGGTCACGACAAACCAAGAGCAAGCCATTTGGTCATTGCATTAAAGCCCTGACACAAATGCAGTGGTCCGGGCGCCACTGTGAATGCATTTGACGCCGAGTCGGGGAATACTAGGGACACGACAAACCAAGAGCAAGCCATCGAACTGGGCATGGCAGTCACGGCATCGTCGCTATGACGTCGTACCTCAACTCCTGGGCGTTCCCATGCATGAACATCTTGGATGAGTCATTCGAAGATGCCATGGTAGTTAGTAGTGACCATGAAAACGTAGCAAATCAAGGTCAGCATGAATCAATATTTTTTGTCTATCGAGAGCTCGCGGTAGGCCATTTCTGTCATTCAAACGGGGCAGTAAGGCAGCTGTGTCTACGTTGGAGACCCAAAGTGGGGAAAGTGTCCAAATGCTTGTCAGACGAAAATATGGCACGAAGTTGAATGTTGCTAAAGGATATCAGAAAGGTAAAAATGGCCGCAATTTCCAACCACTGCTTTAAGTCAACACTGTGCGATTCCAAAAATGTCTATCAACTTCTGGCGTAGATGGTAGTTTTGCGGTTGGTCCTGGCGCGTGTGGCTTATTGGAGCCGTGCATCTGCTAAATTGTGCCAAACTAAGGTAGTTCAGAACGCGCAGGGACAAGAGAGCATGGAAAAATTTCAGGTGTCCGGCAGTTCTGCGTGGTTTTACGATGATATGACTCAGTGGCTCATTTATGGCACGTAGAAAATCTTGAAGGCTTTGAGTTGCGTCTGAAGCACCATACTTCGTGTGTTTAGTGTGTTTCTGTTAGCATTTTTCGCTCTACTAACAGTGTGTTCTGGGGTTCTTGTAAGGAACACATAGAATACACGCTACAACTGGGGCAAGCTGAGGACAGCGGCACAGGCTCCTAACGAAGTTGATTCCATTTAATCTTGTTTTTCCTCTGCTGCAACTGGCAAAATATGGGGTTCCGCATAGGGTAGTAATGTTTGCTGGAGCATGGCATACCGTTGGATTGAGAGTCGTAAACTGTGCAGTCTCTCGCATCGTCGGGAGGAAAGGAGGTAAGGTTCGGAAATGGTGTGGAAGGATTCGGACGATTAGGGCTTGCACACCTCTTTATGGGTTAGAACAATGCCACATAAAATCGGCCCAAACATTAAGTATTTCTGTGGTCCCAAGTCGCAGAGTTGGTCAACTTTTGACCCGGCGAAAGGGCCTAAAAGAGATAACGACACGCCTGGATTCTGTCGAAGCTACGCATTTACCATGATGGGGACCGCAAGATCCCCGTTGAACCCGGTTGGAGACACGTCAGGTTATGTCGCACAGTCGATGTTATTGACGTTCCGGTTTTCAGGTTCTGTTCAGACTGCTTGTCTTGAGGTGTAGGTAACTCGGAATGGTTGCAGTAGGGTAGCACCAAGTTTATTCCGTGTANCCCCTTGTAAGCCCTATCGGTGGCTGGCAGATTCACCTGATTAATAACGCGTAAAATCGCGTGTGCTAGAGCGTCCCAACCTTGATATCTTTAACAAGACATTTGCCAGCCAAGGAAGTCACCAAAAGGGGCATCGAAAATGACCTAAGTTGAGTTTTCTAATCAGCCGTGATAAAACTTTTGTGCTCTGGGTCTAAAGTTGCTCTTCGTTTCTCATTCAAAGGTACTCTGTTGTCTTATCCTTTTTTCCTTTTAAGCTTCCATTATGCTCTAATCCATATGGTGGTTTTTGGAAAGCCGCTGAATGGATCCAGAAAAATGTTTTCACTGTATCAACCCACTGCGAATGGAATTCGTCTCTCGAGGAATCCTGAGATCCAAGCTCGAAGCGCCCTCAACCAGCTTACTATTGAATCTCTTGCCACACCGTCCAACGCGCTAAATTCCCCATTTGCCTTTTCCGCATTCCCTTGCTTCTCTAGCCACCAATCTTAAAACCTCAAACCAACTTCTCTGACGCCATAGTGTGGCTCACTCTGGTATTCACTAGGGAAACGTGCCACATGCCGGCTCAAACTACAGATTCACCAAGATACGGTACCTACCCTGCACCCACCATAGAATTCCACCTCGGGTCCCAGGCTCGCAACCATCGTCCAAATACCCTGTTGAACTAAATAAAGATACTCAGCAACAGTTATGAAACAAACACAGCTCACTACAACAGTCACATGTCCGAGCATCTAAACCTAAGGTCCGAAGAACCGCCAGACTATCCTGTGAATCTCGGCCACCCTAGTGGCACAAGAATCCACACTCAAGGTCTGTGTAATCCCTCCCGCTAGCTACATTGGCGGGTTATTACTTCTTCATCAACCCACTCCAGGATCAATCCCTGTCACATAAATAACACTTATGGCAAATTTACAGCTTCAGTTCCACTCACCTCGTTTGATCCTCTTTTCTCCCACCAGCGGCTTCCTCATCCTCATCATTTGGGACAATAACCAGCAGATGACCTCGTCAATTTATTTGAAAGGATGTTCGCATTGAAAAGACGAAAAAGTGGAATGAAGGTTGTAACAGACCCAGTTCATCCTGAACGCCCAAGCGTCTAAGCCGGCTCTCTGCCGCGACGCGAACGCACGCGCAGTAGACCGTATTTTATGTAACCAATCTACACTTCCACGTTCTCCATATTACCAAACCGGTCATAAGGGGGGTGAGCAACTCCCTACTTAGTACTGTTTGGCCACCGACGAAACTGCCAGTCGTTCTACTTATTGATTGCTCGTTCTGTTAAGGGTTCAAGCTTCTGAACAATTAGCGCCATTGCGTGACCAAGCCTGATTTTCTGACCGAAATGTGGCGCCTTGTTGAAACTCGGGGCGCGACTCTTTCAGTAACTGGACATGAGATCCACCTCTCTGGCAGGAAAAGCCCGGAGGGCGAGGGCTGTGCTATTAGTTCAAGACCGGAATTTCGTGTCCTGGATGGAGTAGATCGATAGAGTACTTTTTACCTTTTACCCGATACGAAACCCCTAATCTCCGCCGAAA
>NW_008751778.1:1316749-1329200 GCF_000715545.1 Opisthorchis viverrini
CGTCTACCACAGTTATGGAAGGACATCAGGTGATTAAACAAGACAGGATAAGGATGAATCTGTACTCAGTAGTGTAGTCATCAGAGTCAAGCTAAGATTGCCAATATAACTATACTACCTGAGACAGGACAGTTTACTGCATGTGGGCAAAGAGGCGGTGTGGTGAGGGTAAACCAAACTCGTAACGACTGGGGGGTGTAAATTCCTGGGGGTTGTTAGTGAGAAGGATGTTGCTTATGTCCTTCTTCAAACCCTTAAAGGCCTCGCTCTTTCGCCGAAATTTGGCCTTCTATCCCGTGTTCTGACACATGGTGCTCAGTCTTTCGAAAACCTTGATCTAAATATTTTTACCCACTCATCCTCTCCTAGTGAAGACAACCTATGTTCTAGCGGCATTCATCATACAGTTTCAGGCAAACTGCCCTCAAATACGCTAGGTTCTGTGACGACTCTGTTTTACTATAACTCCTAAACTTCAGGTGAAAGAGGCATCAACCAGGTTCCGCCAAGTGAAAAATGCCATAGATGACCGGCAGTATTAGTTTCTGTCTCACAGATCCCTCGGTGTCCGGCAACTGCACTCCTTTGCGACCGCCACCTCAACTTACGATGCCTGACACTCCACTGTGATAGCCTTTCTGTATAACCTGGTTTCTCATACTTGCTTGCTACGAGCAGTACTGTCGGCATCACTGGGTACTAATTAACTTGATTCACCTTCTACTCTCCTATAGGACACAAATAATAGACATCGGTAACATACAGCCCTATCCTCTATTGATCACCAATAGAAATGTTCAAGGGAGCCTTCCAGGCTCACCCTCATCCTACTGCATTAAGCAACGCCTTCGGCGCTTTGTCGCATCGTTAGCCTCATTATTTCTCGTAGTAAAGATCAACTGCGTACTTCCTTCGTCTGCAAAACACCTTGCCATTAATCACACCCAACGGTACTTGGACCACTTTGCTTACTCGTCAAATGCCCTCAACCTAGGCTTTCCTTGTTCCAAGCCCCAGATAACTCAATGTCACTGCTCCCTCCTAGCTGAAGCGTTCACGTTTAATGGCAACCCTTTTACTCATTTCATACAGATTAGAGACCCTGGCCTGAGATACCTATGTACCTTTAGCTTCTCCCACCAAGTTCAGCTCCAGGTTGCCCAAGATCGTTGGCTCTGCTTTTTAATATCAGGCCCATTTGGTCTTCAAGATACAAAGATCGCAATTCCTAAACAACGCATGCGAGAGCAAATGAAACTCTATTTTGACTTCTCATTCCTTTGTACAAAAAATTTGCACACTAGCGCTTGAAGGCGTCCAGCACCCATGGAACATAAACGTATCCCTCAGTGTATGCCTCCATTCCACTGCTACCACTGTCCGATTTTGGGCTATGATACAGTAATACTCAGGTAAATTAGGTTGAATCTAACACTCCTACACCGTGAACTGAACCGAAATGCGTTAAACTAAAGGCTAGACCGAACGTCAAGACGCTTTCTCGCTATGAATTTTGTAACTCCAGTAGCCTTCAACAGCCCATCCAGCTTGTACCGTCCTATGCCGCTGCCTCTTCCTAGCTTACTTCGCTAGCATCCTGGCATCCTCCCGAGAATGTTCGAAGTAGCACACACCATTATAATCTTCGCAGTCCGCAGATAACCTCTCTACTTTTGAAGCTGCTGCTGCTGCACTTATTACATGGCTGCCCCCAATCTCTTTAGCGGATCGGTACAACTACATCTTTAAGTTAAACGACAACATAATCAGTGGGCGAAAAATAGCCCCTTTCTTTATTCTAATACCATCCTGGTTGGATCCTGGCAGCGGTTGTTTAATAAGTGTCTGCTCGATCTGCATGTGCTGTTTTGCTAGCCCGGCTTTTCCCAAAAAATCTTATTGTCCCCTTAGCCAGGTCCATCCCATGGATTACTCTCTCAGCTTTGTCTAGTGGTTGGTGTTTGTCTTGCCAAGCCCTGATTAACAAATCCAAACTAAGCAGTTTTCACATTCCTGGAGCGCATTTTATTCTCATAAAAATAATCTATTCGGTGATGCGCAATAGAAGAATTTCTTGTATGTCTCCACAACCTGGTAAGCACAAATACAACGCCACTATGCGCAAGGTTCTACTATAATCGTTACCACTGTCTTTGATTCTTCGGACATAGTAATGATGTCGTACTCCACTGGACCTCCACATGCCTTTGGATAACTTCCAACAGTTCAACTAACATGTCTCTTTTCCTTGGGAGAGTGTTCGAAAATGGATCGATACCAGGGCAGCATCTTTCCGTTTTTGTTTACAGAATAGTAAGTAATTTACAACGAAAACGGCATCTGCCATCTTGCTGGCTCTAGTCCTCTCTCTGCATCACCGGCGGCCCGGCGGTCAGAACAGCTCGGCTCACGTCAGCATCTCTTAGACCAAGGATGTTTATCATCGGTACGATGATGCAGATGAATATACTGGATTTATGTGAGCCCCTCTCTGCTGCTCCGCTGAAAAGTGAGGTTCAGGTTCTGAAGGCGATCATACGGGCCATCGTTCCCTCCACTAAGTGCGGCTTATTCAGTCTTCTTTCCAATTTCATTTTATCCCCGAAAATGATCAAACATGCGCACCTGCCAATTGGAAACCTATTCAGGCAAACCCTCATCCTCCGCCTAAGCGGCAATATATATCAACATCTCTGGCCGTCACCAATAATTTCTCAGTCAAACCCTGTAGCCACTTCTGGCCAGATCCATACGCCGAGGATCCTACTGCACAGGATCCCCAGGCTCCTCAAAAAGCGCACCGCTTATGCTACTCTATGCACAAGATCCCTTCTTATTTCCCTCTACTTTCAGGGTTATACTTACCTCCAGAAGCTAAGTTTCATTCCACTGCATTTTTTAAGGACGCTGTCGTGACCAAACTATCATAATATTATAGCAGATGTGTGTTCTAACAGATAAATTGCGGACCCATGCGGATAAAAGAATGGAAGGGATATATAAGAACGTACATAATCTAGCCTGACCCAATGCGATCGGTCTGATCTAAAAGGCGAGCATTGACACCTAATGTGGTCAACAACTCATCTTGCGGAAAGCCACTGATTTCTGCTTTTCTTGCAACCGCCAAACTTTCCACTGCATCAGCTAAGACAGCCATGCCTTATCTTCCTTCTTTTGACATCATTCCCTTACCCTCTTCATCTATAAGGGATCACTATAATTCCTGCTGCACAAAGTGANCCTGCTGCACAAAGTGACAAACATCTGCAGTTATGCTATCGTACATGAATCATACCTGCGAAAGTGGTTAATCCGTTCCACTGCCAAATTTTATTCCACGAATTCGCATCTTCGCACCGTCGCCTTTATTGTACAGATAACATTTTTTGTACCACTCTTTGAACGTACAAAAATGCTGGCTTGGAAACAGTTGAAGAATCTTACAAAATGTTTAGCGGAGGACAGCAATGGTTGTTCCACCACTTCGTCACTGATTCCAACTAAAACTGCCATCCCATTCTAACCTATGCCCTCAAACCCATAAGTTTTCTTTGTTGACTTCAGTGTCCTCAATCAAAATAACCTCAGTGAGTTACTAGCAACAGCAGGTACCAAGGCCACCTATGCAAAACCACCCCGACTAGAACATAGGCACGTCCAATTTTTATCTCCTTGATTATTGTTTCCTTAAACAACCTTTCTGTTCAGACGGTCTGTGTGGGGAGCGCTCATGCTATCGAATTAGCCACGGATCATGTAATTTCGCCAGGTTCTACCCAACAATTTCAACTAAAACATCTGACTTAGCTGAAGTTTAATTGCCTACTTTGGACACATTTCCCAATATGCATGCCGAATTATGAACGACATACCGAAACCTGTTTACAGAACCTCCCGCTGTGGCAATGCCATTGTACACGCGACAAACTTATGCACCCTCAAGTAACATACCAGCCCTTCTATGGTCGTATTTCGTGTACCCTCATTAGCCTTTCCTTAGGAATCACTGAAAATCTTAACTGGATGTAAGCGCCCGTGTTATGGTAGTAACCAGAACAAAACTCATTAGTTTAAAAGCCCTTCATTCTTATTTAATTTCAACACAACAGCGCCTTGATTCATACTTCATGATGGCTGCAGTTTCACGAGATATCAACAGGTGGCACTTTTAAGTACTGATTGGGCCGTACGTGGGTTGTGAACGCAGTCACTTGAATTTATCAGAGGATAAAATCATATTCTCTCATGCCCAGGAATTAATTTTCTTGTGTATAACACGCCTGGGTTCATGTCCTCTACTTCGAACCGCATAATATATAGCTAAATCCGTTTTATTAATAATACTGGACATGTTTCCTAACTTCTCAGGAAAATGCCGAATAGGGCATGATCAGGTCGTTACAACCAGAACAGGATAAGGAACAACGCAACTGAAGGAAGGTACAACCAACGAGGCATGCTTTTTGCGTGAAAAGCTAACTTCTCAGGAAAATGCCGAATAGGGCGTGATCAGGTCGTTACAACCAGAGCAGGATAAGGAACAACACAACTGGAGGAAGGTACAACCAAACGAGGCATGCTTGTTGCGTGAAAATTCAGCGTGGTTGTGAAAACCAGAGAACGAGGGTAGTGGCGATGAGATCCGAGTAGTTAAAAGATGAAACCGGCTGACATGAACTAAAAGTGAGAACCGTTGCTAGCCATGAGTGGGGTTGAGCAATAAAATAAATAACCGGAGTCACGAAAAGCAAAAATTGCAATGGAAATGGCAGAGTTCGAAGCGGAAGCAAATGGCAAGTTTTGTCTCAAAAACATGGTTTAACTTGGTGACACTTTTGTAGGGTAGTCAAGTGCACCGGATAGCTTTCATGGGGAGAGAGCGTCAACGCATATTGCCAAACAAACACCGTATATGGAATTGAACTTGTAGAAGAGGCAAACCAAAATTACAGCAAAAAACTAAATTGGTTACGTCCGAAGGAAAATTTCATTGGATTGGAATGAACCCTTCCCCAGAGGCATTTGGAGCCCGGTGAAAAACTTGCTTATATTTGCAATTACAGACTCGAGTGAGCGAGAGTTTGCAGTCGAGACTCTGGAGAAACTCCTTGCTGGAATGCAACCACAATGTGTATGGCAGTGCTATGTCAACATTGCAGCGAAATACTTCGGTTTCTGAACAGCCCCGTAGTTGTTGTCAAGGCCGCCTCAGTCGTAGAGGAAAAATGCATACTTGGGGCAGCTTGTTCTGAGAAGGAGACTGACAAAGATGGAGTTAGGCGATGGAGAGTCAAGGACGATTACCGTTCGCTCGATGGACCATGTGAGTATAGACCAGGGACCAGTTGGAGTGAATGAATAACGGTTGCTCAGGGCGTTTGGGCAACTACGGCCGGAGGTTGCAGCTCCGGGAGAGGGGAAACGAGGACGGAATAGGATGACGGCAGTCGCTTCTAGTGAGTGCTAGAAGACGCCAAATAACACGACCAAAGGCAGAAATTGTATCCAGGAAATGGTGGATTCGTTTTCTGACCAGGAAAATAAGTACTGACTGGACCAAAGTAGGTGCATTATTTTGGGAAGATAAGGTTTTTGTCGCCGAAATAGCCAGTAGAGAGACTGTCCGTTAGACTAGTTGGAACGAATAATTACATGGCGGTAGATTTTAGCTCATCAAAAGAATCCGAATATAGGGTCTCCGTTGTGCAAAGAGGGGGTTATCGTGAACTGGAACAGAAAACGAGCAATAAGCGGTTGGGCAAGAGTTTTCAGGATAATGAATAAGAACCACAGTCTAACTGAAATCTACCAAGTCAACTTGGCAGGAAGGTGGCTGTAAGGGGTCGCCAGTCACAAAGTCATTGCTTTTAGCTTCAAGATTTGGATGGTTCATTGCGAAACCAGCCACCGGGCGCTGGCTGTAACCATTATGCTTCATCATACAGACATAACACACAAGTTCTTCCATCTTGATCTCTGAAGCGCTCATATGCATATCAAAAGTAAGTTCCTTATTACTTCCTGAAAACCAGTTGAGTTGTTGGTTGTATCTTTTTGGGTTAACATTTGTGGGTTGATCTTGGTGTGGTTATGGTAGTATCAAGTGATAGGAGGGCTGGAAGGAGAGCGCAAACCCCAAGGACTTACGGCATATTTCAAAGCGTAGGTTGTCGTACGGAAAGGCGCCCGGCATCCTCAATAGCAAGGTAAGAATCGAGGGTCTTCCAAAGTCCCACATGAGATGATATGGTACGGAGTGTCTCAGGCTAGTTTTCAAATTCCGGCCAACAGCCCCGGATCTTCCAGCGATACTTTGCGTTTCCAATAGTGGAAGGTGGCTTTCGGCTCTCTACATTGTACAGAGTTGGAGTTATCCATATGAGCCGATTGCTGACCAGATGGCTGTTGATCTGTTCGCCGAGCTTGGCAATTGGCTTGTAAACGTTTCGTCACCATACGAGGAGACATCATCAGTGCGCAGTTGGGTGTGCACTTCTTCCTTGCCTGCGTGTGTTTATATAGCAGTCAAAGGCCATCTGTTATCTTCTGACGTGATTGGCTACCTGAAGTGTAACGAGTCTAGTGAATCTATTAGTCCGTTTGTGATCCTTGTTGCGTTGTGGTCTGTGTTCCTCTGTGTTGATTGGTTATCCCAACGGCTTCTAATTTTAGTAGCTTGTTCTCTCTGGCCTTGATTCGCATTGCGTTGTGGTCTGCCGTTCTCGAGTTTGATTGGTTGCTTGTACCGCCCTATTTCCTCCACCGTGGCGGTTAATGTCCCTGCGTCCGCCGGTTGATTTGGTGCTTTGATTGGGCGCCTCCTCCAATCCAATTGATGTGTCCGTTTGAATGACGCTTTCTTGCTTCTTGTATGGGTTCCTCGTATGGTCGCTTTCGCGGCTCTAAGTTCTGTGGTTTTGGCGTTCTCTCGCTCTTAGTGGCTGGTAAATGGGATCAATTTCAATGTGTTTGTTGATGGCTTCTTCGGTGGAGTACCACGTCTCCATAAATTCGCGTTCTCGTTTCGTTCTTGCTTGAGCCAGTATGCGAACGCCGTTCCAGTCGAACTCGTGTCCTTCTTGGTCTTTGTGTGCGGAGATGAGGGAGAATTGATCGTGTCTTTTAGTGGCTAGTTTGTGTTCGTGTATTCTGGTGGAGAGCTTCCTTCCTGTTTGTCCTACGTACCGTTTGTCGCAGTCTTTGCATTGGATCCTGTATATGACATTGTTCGTCGCCATTGGATCTAACTTCCCCTTTGGTCTTGATAGTGTCCTCCGCAGAGTATTCGCAGGCTTGAAGGCGACCATTGTATTGTGCTGTCGTAGGAGCCTTGCCGTCATTTCAGCGGTGTTCTTGATGTACGAAAGTGTGACACGTTTGGTTGCAGTTTGTCCTGTTGCATCGATCGTATTTGGCTTCCTGAGTGTTCTCCAGATGAAATTCCTCGGGTATCCATTTTTCTGAAACAATTTGTATAGGCGCTTTTCTTCTTTGATCTTGGATTCTGTTGTGCTGCAGTGTGTCTCGATCCGCTTGAAAAGTGTCCGAACGCAGCTTTGTTTGTGGCAATTTGGATGGTTGCTGTGGTAGCTGAGGATTTGGTCCGTATGTGTCGCCTTTCTGTAGACTTCAGTTTGTAGCTGTCCGTTCGGCAATCTAGTGACAAGGACGTCCAGGAACGCCAGTTTTCCGTTGTTTTCTTCCTCGGTTGTGAATTTGATGTCGTCGAAAACGTTGTTTAACAGTTGGTTCACTCGTTGCAGTTCGCTCCTTTTGATGATCACAAATGTATTGTCCACGTAACGGATCCATATTTTGGGATTTATATCGGGCAACACAATTTGTTCCAATTTTTGCATTGTGACTTCGGCAATGAATCCTGAAATTGGCGATCCCATTGTTGCCAATCGTAGTGGATTTTGACGACATCAAATTCGCTACCGAGGAAGAAAACTACGGAAAACTGGCGTTCCACGACATCCTCATCACTAGATTGCCGAACGGACTACTGCAAACTGAGGTCTTTAGAAAGACGACACATACGGACCAAATCCTCAGCTACCAAAGCAACCATCCAAATTGCCACAAACGAAGCTGCATTCGGACACTTTTCAAGCGGATCGAGACACACTGCAGTACAACAGAATCCAAGATCAAAGAAGAAAAGCGCCTATATAAATTGTTTCAGAAAGATGGATACCCGAGGAATTTCATCTGGAGAACACTCAGGAAGCCAAATACGATCGATGCAACAGGACAAACTGCAACCAAACGTGTCACACTTTCGTACATCAAGAACACCGCTGAAATGACGGCAAGGCTCCTACGACAGCACAATACAATGGTCGCCTTCAAGCCTGCGAATACTCTGCGGAGGACACTATCAAGACCAAAGGGGAAGTTAGATCCAATGGCGACGAACAATGTCATATACAGGATCCAATGCAACGGTACGTAGGACAAACAGGAAGGAAGCTCTCCACCAGAATACACGAACACAAACTAGCCACTAAAAGACACGATCAATTCTCCCTCATCTCCGCACACAAAGACCAAGAAGGACACGAGTTCGACTGGAACGGCGTTCGCATACTGGCTCAAGCAAGAACGAAACGAGAACGCGAATTTATGGAGGCGTGGTACTCCACCGAAGAAGCCATCAACAAACACATTGAAATTGATCCCATTTACCAGCCACTAAGAGCGAGAGAACGCCAAAACCACAGAACTTAGAGCCGCAAAAGCGACCATACGAGGAGCCCATACAAGAAGCAAGAAAGCGTCATTCAAACGGACACATCAATTGGATTGGAGGAGGCGCCCAATCAAAGCACCAAATCAACCGGCGGACGCAGGGACACTAACCGCCACGGTGGAGGAAATAGGGCGGTACGAGCGACCAATCAAACTCGAGAACGGCAGACCACAACGCAATGCGAATCAAGGCGAGAGAGAACAAGCTACTAAAATTAGAAGCCGTTGGGATAACCAATCAACACAGAGGAACACAGACCACAACGCAACAAGGATCACAAACGGACTAATAGATTCACTAGACTCGTTACACTTCAGGTAGCCAATCACGTCAGAAGATAACAGATGGCCTTTGACTGCTATATAAACACACGCAGGCAAGGAAGAAGTGCACACCCAACTGCGCACTGATGATGTCTCCTCGTATGGTGACGAAACGTTTACAAGCCAATTGCCAAGCTCGGCGAACAGATCAACAGCCATCTGATCAACAACCAATAAACTCACCGGAGCTAGCAATATTTCACCACGTTATCCATATTAGGTATAATGTTTTACCTATTTGCAGCTCATAGAGTGTAAATGTTTTGGCATTAACATTATTGGCATTATTCCGTCCCTTTTACTACGGCGTTTGCGATGAGTTCAAATTGCTTCCATCTCTCCGCAGCGTCTTTTGCATCCGGGCACCCTTATAATAGAATCCAAGCGTCACATCAATTGTCACTGTTTTCATAATTTCCGGGCAACTGCAAACCCCTCTCTGAGCAAATCCTCGCCCCAAATAACCAGTGACACTAATTTTAGGTCACTATCAACACATATGGAAGTCTCGCTGTTCAACTTCGAAATGCTTTAGCCTTGCACTCGAAGCGGATCGCTTTTAAACTTGCAATTTCTCTTTCGCCCCGAAGGATACTGTAAGATCCGGGCGGTTATGGATCTCACAGGGCGACTGCGGCTACTTGATTATACACAGTTCGTAGCCAGTAGACAATAGGAGCAGGCAGACGCGGGGCAGCAGATGATATATTGAGGACTGACAGAAAATGGTTCTACAAACAAACGGATTGGTAAGCACCATGGATTAAGCAAACGTGCAATCAACAATGACGCAATCATCAGGGGCGAAAAATAGTCACTGACGCAGCACGGATTTCTATAGTGGCAACAACAAGTAAGTACCAAACGATGTAAAAACCTACATATAGGGGCAGTCTGACGGTGTGAGTTGGCAGTAACGGCACAGGAATCAGTACGTTCGGGATGTGAGGGACTGTCTTTAGGTCGGGGTCGACGCAGCCGCTCGTGTCGCGTGACACGTCAGATTGCGCGGTTTCGTCCGTTTAAAACAAAGCCCAGCAAGGGCTATCTGGCAGGCGCGATACATGGGTAATACAAAATAATCAGCCATTCTGGCGTCAGGTGTAGTTGGTAGCGCGTTCGCCTGCCGTCCGGAGGATCCGGGTTCGATACCCGGTCGGCCCGCCTTTCCATCGGAGTGGGCGCTCGAAATTAGGTGCCATCAAGACGAACTTGCAGGCAATGACAGACGGGCAACAAAATATTGACGTCAGTTACTGAGGGATAAACAGACCTTAAGTAGGGACGAAACGGGGAGAAAATGAGCAGCAATGAAAAAAAACGGTGTCATAATAAACGGGCGTAAATCACGTTACTCATGAGTAGCCAGAAAACAAGGAAAGTTACCCTTGTTCACCGCTGATTCACAGGAGGAATCAATAGATACTCAATTTGCTTCCGTTGTTCCCTTCAAGTTTGGTCCAGATCACAACTGAGTTATCGTTTCTTCCCGCAAAAAGCACCACTGATGGGTGACAGCTAAAACTCCTGCGTTCATTGGCCAAATTTGCGCTTTCCTAGACTAGCTTTTCTGTAAGAAGCTGCAAGTCTATACTCCATATAAAATCGAATAAAACTTGTTTTATTCCCTTGGAAATTAGTTATGAAAAAAAATCAATGCCGATGTCTGAACGCAGCTGCTCGCCTTTTTTCTTCTTGCGCCACCGCTGTCCCCTTGAGCTGAATAAAGTGGCGTTTTCCCCACATGTTCAAAGTTGATTTAATTTTGACGGACTATTGGCCTCGCTTCTCACTCCTGATGGACAAGTTTTCTGGTAGTGTGTGTCGATGGTTTATAAGGCGCGAGTGAAACATTCAGAGGGTTAACACTTTGAATTTCTGGGAAATTCTACGGGGCTGGCTCACACATGCCTTGGCTGGGCCCGTCACTCCAATGAGTTGCATTTGTGTGTACATAAACGCCTCCCAGCAACCCAGAAGCATGACGGATTCACCAAATAAACGAATCTTAATTTTCATCCTTATGTACAGGAACTGGAAAATAGATTTGCAGGCAAACGCACATCTCCTATGTGTTTTCTACAATGTGAATAGTTTTCTGTTCAGTTCGCATTCTGACCTGTGTGTCATCATTAACCGACTGTTCCAAGGAACGTTTACACGCAGCTCCAACATATCAGCGACACCAGTGTCTCCGCAGTTTCACTTTGCACCATGACATTGAGATTTCTTCCACTTATATTGAAGTCGCAGAGGGAGACAAGGAATTAAAATGTTCTAGAATCACTTCGATAAGCTGCACAAGTAAAGCTGGGGCGATATCCTGGAACGCTTCCGATAATGATAGGGGGCTCGTAATAATCCGCATCTAGAGACGGCAGCTGATCCTCAAATGCCACAAAATGACACACAGGGTTTACCAAGACGTACGATTCCCTTCGGCGGAGGGCCTACTGGCCGTGGATAAGAAGCAAGCTGATGGATTGTGGTGACATGCAAGCGATGCTAACTGATGGAGAGGGATACGACAAGTGTAAATTGTCCTACAAAATCCACTCCTGTCTCAGAAACCCACCAGTGAGAGTCCATTGACGGCACGGTTCCCTCCTGGTGAGGGCCAGCGGAAACCAGTAGGTGGGTAACGACAAAACATCTGTCGTGGTGGGCCTAGGCGGCAACCTTGACTAATCAGCGGGGGATAACAATCAGTGGAGAGTCAATGCATCACATCGTGGCAAACCAGGGGATGCCAAAAATGATCCTAAGCGATCGGAGGCCCTGCTTTGAAAGCGAGGAGTCTACGAATTGCTTGCAGAAGCTGGGCGGCAAACGTCTGAGGGTGGCACCATACCACGCGCAAATAAATGACCTGACCAAAAGCAACAACCGAACGGTCAAAGAGTGACTGGCGGCCAAAGGGTGTGACTGGGAAGTGAAACTGCCTGTGTTGTTGCTGGCTCATCGTGCTTCCATACAGCCAACCATAGGCAAGTTTCTGTTTGTTCTGATGTACGCCTCCCTGTTGATCGGAGAATTTGGGTTGTTCCCAGCAATACGACTGTCTCCGGAGGAGCTAGAGAAATGAGTGAGCTCAGTAGAACTTGACCGTCGTTCATGAAAGGACTAGGGAAAAGCGGCAAGTAGAAAGTCACGACCATTCCCCATGGGTGTTACCGACTGCCAGGGGGCGTCTGCATAATTCAAGACGGTCAGAGACAAGAAATCCCAAACCTCAAACGTGGTTTCGAGACTTCTGCCGTGCAGACTTCCCAGGAATGCGTATCTTCCTTGAACAAGTCACACTGAGACCAGCTCCGGTGGAAAAACTATATAGGACCATTGTCCAGAAAGTCCACGAGGCTGACGCGAC
>NW_008751778.1:1333687-1344563 GCF_000715545.1 Opisthorchis viverrini
ATTTAAAGCACTATTAGACATTTATTTATGCGAATCCTCGCGCTGGCAAGCATACTGCCCCGCGCTGAGAACATAAAGAGCAGTGCTACACCCTTTTCCACTTGTGCCTTTCGGGTGAACGACAGCCACTGACCGACAAGAACGAAACCGACCCGGGAAACTTGGGCAAAAGCCTCGATCCTGTGTATCCGTGCGTGAATCCTTGAATCCGTGAAAGAGTGAATGAGACTCAGCTTCTGATTTGGAGTGATGCACATAAAGAGCTGCCGGATAGACCAGCTGCTGGAGCCCATCTAGGGGATTTAAATGGAAATTGGTAGCATGAAAGAAGCCTTTGAAGGGATGGTATGTGACAGCAAATCTACTGATGAGGCATGCTAGTAGTCTGTTTCCTCGCAACTCGCCTTCACGTTTATTGGAAATTGTGGTTTGTACGGAATTTGTGAAGATGCTTTGCAGCATTCGTGTACGTTTGCGTGGTGTTCAATGAATATTCAGGCGATGCCCGGTTCGGACAACCTAGTTGGCTATTGTCCACTCCACCTGGCCTGTGATCTACAACCAAAGTATCCCCAAACTAACCAAAAATCCCCGCGATCCCATATCGGCTACCTAAACCTTCTTTCTTTGGCCAGTTTGAAATGAATCCCGCTGCCCGAAGAACTGCAATTTCCAGCCCAATCACCTTATATTTGACGTAGGTTACGGGGCTGTCCAAATATCGAAGCATGTCGGGCCAATGATGACACGGCACTGCCGTACACAGTTTGATAGCACACCCGCAACTATTCCATTCCTTCTCTCAACCGTGCCCTCTCGTAAACTCGTTCCATTAACTGCAAATACGACAAACTATCCACCTGACTCCAGTCGCCTTTATGACATATTCATTCAAATATATATATTCGCTCGAATTTAACCGTCACTGTTTTTCTGTGCTCCACACAAAATTCGATAACTTTCTATACATTTCGTGTTCCACCTTGCGCGTTGCCATCATCTCACTCTCCGAAAGACCTGTTATACCCGAATCCAAAAGAGGGACACTGGTCAGTCCCTACCGTTCCGCCATACACTGTTTCTATTATCCCTATTAACGCCTATCCGCTTCGCTAATCCCTCTACCTCGTCAGCCCAACTTGCATTTGTTGTGTCCCTGGCCATGGGTCCATCAGTCCATGGCCACGAGGCCTTAACGGTGGGTTTACTTCTTATTTCAACATGATCGACTGGGTAACGCCAAACCCTGCTGCTTCACCCGATCTGATGTTCTGGTCCCACATTTTTCACCGTTACACTTTTCCTGTAATGTGTCAGACAGAAAGCCTTCTTTTTAGCCCTTCCCTGCTTTGTTCTATACCCGCCAACTTCAAATCCTAACGATCTAATCTCGCTCGATATTCTCTATAATAACGCATGGCAACTGTGCTTCCCTGCCCGTGCCGATTTAGTGGTGATCATGCCCAGTCCGCATAATGCACACCCACAGTAATGCTATCCCTCTTCCTAACCTCCTGTGCCCACCATCTCTACCGGTCATGCCTTCATTCTGACTGTAACATTATTATCATACCTGAGGGTATCCAATCACAAGTTGGGAAATAAACATTATTATTATCAAAAAGGCATGCTCAAGAAGATGAACATTAACTTTTAAAAAATAAGGTGCATCTCAGAGGTTTGCCTTCCTATCCAGCGGTTTTCGGCTGTTTAGTTCGTGTTTTCCAATAAACAAATCCGCTGCGAAGGGCTTTCCTGTTATCACCATTTATCTGCCTCCCTAACCGCTCCACTTCATCATCCTCACGCACGATTTTCGTGAACCTAGAGATGGGCCCAAGAGTCCAGGACCGTGAGACCTCAGTGTGGGTTTTAGTTCTCATTTCGGACTGACGGGCTGGTTTACGCAAGACTGGTAATTAATTGCCAGTCTAAGCCACAACATGCACGCTAGACTTTCAATTATCTAGAAACTCGTTTCAAGGATTTTCCTCTTGGTCACCTGGTCAAGATGTAGCTGCTTCATTGCATCTGGACGGAACATGCACAGCCAGCGAATCGCTTCCCCATTCAGTAGAGAACGCATGAAGTGACAAAATTACCTCAATTTCCATACACATTGCAATGACTCACTTATATTTTGCAACAGCAACCTTAATTTAAGGCCAAGCGAGTTTAGTTTGTGTAGAAGACAGTAACCTGATGGGAGTACGCGATGGATGCATGACAAAAACTCTACTGTTGCAGAGTTGCCACACTCGTCCAAACCCTCTGTTCTTCCTTTGACGACAACGGGGTTCAACCCAGTACCAACTGCTCGCTCCGATAACCTCGGACTAATGCTGTTGTCACGAGAAGTTACAATGGCATAAGCAGTGGGCAATATCCAACGTAGACTTGACCACGCCTTAACCAACACCGGAAAGGGGACACAGTGACCAGGAGCTTGTCTCACCCTGGAGGGACTTTTCAGATCGAGACTCCGTATAGGCCAAACGGATCACTCGTGTGTTACTTGTTTTTGTCTATCTCATAAAAAGTGGCTGGCATTTTCTTCGGTGGTATCTTACGTACTTAAATACTGAATTTTGGTTACTCAAAGCGGGTCTCGTATCAAGGCCTGTTTTGATAAGTTTCCTTGGCAGATTCCTGATTTGCAGTGCATCATGCAGTTATCTTATTAGAGGATAGTTTCGAACTCGTTTCTAGATGATGGAGAATACTTTTGGGTAGTGTAACAGCTAAACGTTATCTTCTAGTTACGCGTAAAACCAGAACCTCCGGGAAGGCAAAACAAAGTCGGGAATAGGTTTGTATACGGTGGATTTACCGTAAAATATTAATTCACAAAGGTATGAACCTCAACGGTAAATACTCGTCCACAACAAATGCTCCATGTGGGCTAAAAAACACGAAACAAGTGGGCAAACCGGCTCGTATGAGACAGTCGCACGTTCGGCCACAAAGTGGTTGGGTCAAATAAGTGTAGTCGTAAGCACAAATACAAAATTGGAGCAGGTATTGCAAATGGGAACAGAAGAAACTGGGAAACCTCAAATGTCACCCAAGGGACGAGACAGGTAGATTTTGGTTCGCTTGACTCCACGCATTTGGTGCGCGCGGGTTCTGGTGGGTGCGACCGAATCCTGAGTCTAAGCGTTCGGTCGGACTTCTGGTTAGCGTCGATGCAAAATGTCCGCTAGGCTTGATGTGCCGGACCTTCCTCCCAGATGCCCTTTGAGCGTCAAAATCACTGTAAGCAAAAGATACACAAAGTGCTGGCTGAATGAGTTATGCTCAGGTGTTTGAACTAGGGGGAATCCAACTTCTGGAGAACTTCAAACTTACGGGCAGAGAACTCTGAGAAGAGCAGAATCGGTCCGACGCAGCAAAATTAGAAACAGGCAGTGCATGAGCGAATAGTCAAGCGTTGCTTAAGAGGGGATAACCAGGATCTGAGAGGCCGCATTTAAGAAAAGAGCAAACAGATCTGCCCTCCATGGTTTCGAGTCATCTCGGAAAATTGAGCATCTACGTATCGGCACCTGGAGTAGGGGTGCCGTAAGTGTGCTTATGGGTGGTTGTTCAAGACAAACCGATTGTCGAGTATTGCGAAGGTTTTCAATTATTTAATAGTGGTACTACCACAGCTTATTTTTCTGTCTGAAAATTTCAAGCTGGAGTTCCCGGGAAAGTTTGCGATAACGCCTAAAATTGCAGAACACGTCGTACATAAAGTGTGTGCTGTGACAACATTTTGCGAATTCCGATGCTGTCTAGATACAACATTGGCAATCGGCTTTCGGCAAATATTAGAACATGATCGGCTGTTGGGTCCATGATTTCGGCCAATCAGAGCTCTACTTGACACATGGTCAGCAAGCGGCCCAGTCTTTTTGCCAGTTGCTCGCGGAATGTGCTTCTTGGCCGGTAAAGCGGTATCTGTGCTGAATTCCGCCTAACAGACAGACAGGCAATTTTTGGACTAGTGCTTCGACACTATTTCTGTTGCGTCCTAAAACGGGAAGTAGAGGGGTGTGCCGTCAGAGATTTCGGCGCATTTAATAGTTCTGCGCTGCTTCCTGCCCGGGTAATTCTGATCCGTACGGTTCGTTTGCAGGGGGTTTCGTCTCTCCGGAGTCCTATTTGCGTGGACCTTTTGTATTTGGAGGATGTATGCTTTCCCCCTCGTCGAAAATGTCGATGGTTGGTGCTTGTAGATCTTGTAACAACAAATTTTGTTCGCCTGGGTTCTCTGTTCGATGACTTGGGACAAACATGTGTCCGTTTAGTTGTTTGAACTTTCGGGCTTGGTCTGTCCGCCAAGGTGTGTGTGAGGCTCCGTCGCTTTGGTTCTGCGCCAGATGGGACCACCAAGCTGTATTTTTGGTGGTACTCCCAAGAAGTCCATTTTCGCAAAGGGTTGCACCGTGATATACGCTTGAACTTTGGAAGGCCTTTTGAGTACTAACAACTTGCTCTAAGCACATTTATACGGCATTTTAAAAGGAAAGTGTGACTAGAAGCCCAAAAGTTCTCTTACATCCCTTTCCGCATAACCATTCCGTGGGGGCGAGATGGCACAAGTGGTTAGAGTGCGAATTTACTAACCGGAAGGTCCGTGTTTCGAACCCGACCTCTGCTTCTCGACTTCCTCTGTCTAGGCTTGGGCAACTTGGCATTATCCCAGGCCTCGTGCAGCCTTCGCTTGGCGTGGCAGCTAGGCACCGAAAGGGTGCTGCAGCTGAACGGTTTTTTCTATGTGAATTGATGAGTGTTCAAACTTACATCACCAGGGAGCGGTCTTGCCAGTCTTGTTGGCATGATTTTTCTGGGACATGACTCAGATGATTATCCTGAACTCCCTCATGTACCCGCCCATTACAGACGACGTACTGGTCTTGATTGCTGCGTCATAGAATTGGACCACTTTCGCAGCCAACGGAGACGGGATGGGGGGCGCCAGGTATTCGTTCAGTTCGTTTTTGATTCTCGTCAAGTCAGCTATGGTCTCTGTGTTCGCATTTTCCAAAGCCTTCAAAATGAATACTCAAAGAGGCATGTCTAGCCCCGACGTTCAGTCTTTCTGCACTCAAACAACCAGGACAACATGCTGTTATTTCCCTCACTGTGCCCGCTTGGGATCGATGTGTTCCGTTTATCGGAAAAATAACACAAGATGCAGTCGCAGTGGTTGACCCAACTGCTACTTCACTTTCCACTCGCTTCCACCTGCGAAATCAGGGCGATTCAGAGGCTGCTGCGGCAACATTTGCATTAAAGCACCTTAAATGCCATGGATATCAGGCTGATATGACGATGGATTTCATGTGATGTTCTCGCACCTTTTTTGAAGACTGGGATGATGGTCGAAGAGCTCCATTCGGCTGGTATTTTGTTTTCGTTCCGAATCTTCTGCAATATGGTTGTCAGACAGTTCATCAGGACCTCGTCACCTTTGAAGAGCGCGGGGTGTAGACCATCCGCACCAGGTGCCTTGTCGCGTTTCAGGATTGAACTCACGGTGGCTTTCGGTTGCTGATGGTGGGTTGGTGTCACTGTTCCACTCGGGCCCTCTTGGTTCTTCCGGTGGTTGTGTTGAAGAAGGCCAGGTTAACTGTTTTTGGAAATGCTCAGCCCACCGCTCAAGACGACGATCGAGAGATTGAATTGCTGTTCCGACTTTTTAACATGCTTCACTGACACCTGGCTTCTTTTGACTGTTTGCTCGAAACAAGGCGCGGCTGTTGCCTGCTGCGAAAGCCTTCTCTATATCGTTGGCCTTCGAAATCCACCAGCGTTCTCTATCATTGTTTCAGGGGCGAGATGGCCCAGGTGGTTAGAGCGCGAATTTACGGACCGGAAGGTCCGTGGTTCGAATCCCACCCCTGCCACTCGACTTCCCCTGTCTATGTCTGGGCGACCTGGCAGTATCCCAGCCCTCGTGCTTCCTCCGGGTGGCATGGCAGCTAGGCATCGGGAGGGTGTTACAGCTGAACGATTATTATAACATTATTTTCATTGTCCCAGTGTTGGGAGGATCTGCGTGCACCGTCACAGTAGCTCTTTGCTGGTGTGGCCTTTCTTTCTGATATCAAGTAGATCTGCTGATCTCGAGGATACACAGCATTAGAGTCAGATGAGCTGGATACATATTTCTCAAAGCCGAGCTCTCCGCTTTTTTCAACCCGCCTCCCTTCAAATTTCAAGCAATCTTCGTCATCAACATGAATGCGTTTCCAATAGCTTTCTAGCCAGATCAACTCAATTCCCTTCAGCTACTGGAACTTGTCGAAGTTGATGAATGGAGCTGCTCCCTTTCGGCGCGTGTAGTGCTAGCGGGAGACACAACCGCACGATGTCGTGATCAGAATTGGGTTGCGCACCCCAGAAGGAACGACCTTCCTTAACTTGGGCTCTCTATCGGTAACTGATTGTAACATGGTCCAACTGAGTCCAAGATTGTCTTATGGTAGATGGCCTCCAAGATACTGGATGTGTGTTTAGGTTGGAAGTTCGTACCGACCTGGAGCAAACTACGGTCTGCACACAACTGAAGCGGTCGCTTCCCATCAACCGTACGCTGAGCATCAGTTTCAAATGTACCATCTAACTGCGCTTCTTCCGGACTTAGTCGTCCAACTTGGGCATTCATATCACCCGTCAGTGTTACTATATCCGTTCTCGCTGACCGGAGCTGTCGCGAGAGATCTTGAAAATGCCCGTCCTTCTTAGTTTCAGTACTGCATTCTGTTGGAACGTGTGCTGATACCTCAAATAAACATTGTTTGCCACGTCGACCTACTTTGATCTTAATTAAGCCAGACAACCGTACAGCCCAAAGGTGACTGTTTACTGGGATCCAGTTTAGTAAGGCGCTTTCAGCCTTGGAGCTTTGTGCAACCCCCACACTGTAGATACAACGAGCCATTGAGCCAGAATCACCGGATGCCCGAAGAGTGGAATGTGGAACATCTGGGCGCGTCCTAAGTGGCCTGAGGCGGACGACCAAATTGGGGTTTTCCATGAGTGTTTTGGAGACACAACATACATCGATAGAGAAGTAGAGGATGCCTGTTGCTCAATTTGACATAGAGTAGGGACATTAAGGGCCGCAACATGGGTCAGATCTTTTGAGGTTAGTAAATGACTGTTTGGGTTAATTTTTCTGGGCAACGGTCGTGGGACGGAACAGTGACTGGGGGATTTGCGGATGGGTCGATTGCACTGCGTTGTTCAATGGGTGGGGAGGGAGTTCGGGAGAAGGCCGGTGAGGGAAGATCTGCAAGGGCAAATGATACTTCCCGGCTGCCCAGGGCGAAGACAGGGGTTGAGTTGAGGTACCCCATCTTGAGCCTGTGACTCAAAACTCTGACCGACAGGGAACTGATGGGGTGGTAGGGTTTAGTTGGTGTACCCTGGCTCAAGCCTCTGACTCAAGAGTATTGACCGAGAGACAGGTTGTTAGGGCTTTTTTGGGACCCTTCTCGGAGTGAATGACTCAATAGTCTGACGTACTTGGCTCTATAGGGCCGACCTGGCCTGAGGTCTCAGAGAGTAGAGCATTACTGTCTCACTCCTGATACGGCCGCATACAGCAGCGGGCTTTTTGGTTGTAAAAGTAATTCGACCGAATCGAATAATGCGCCGGTGGTCACGGTCAACCTTTGGGAGATCTGAGTGTGGTTTTTAGGGCCGACCTTTTCTAACCTGTTCTTACTCGGGGAGAGGCAACATCGCTGTTTCCTTAAATATGGACGTGCTGGTCACCGGGAGGGAGCGCCTTACTGCCTTCACACGTTATTGTAAAGGACAGTACGACTTTAGCTACAGGTTGCATATTTTCTCTTAAGTTCCACCGAGCTTCTGGCCCGGATGACCACCCAAACGCTTTGGTCAAAGATGGGGGTGAAGTCTTCGGTCAGCGCTTGTCTGATCCGTTTTCCTGCGTTTGAGAGAAGGAATCTGTCCCGGACAACTAAGGAGAGTCGGTGATAGTGCCCATTTTCAAAAGACGGGCTCGTAGCGGGTGTAGTAACCATCGTAATTTCTTTGTGTTCTCTGACTTCCTGACGTGTGATAGTGTACAAAGAGCTCTCCAAATGCTTCCGTTTACAAAGCGGTCTCCGCTAGGGTGCACACTCCGCATTCTCTCATTTTGTGTTCGATAAGACAATGAAACGAACCCTGGGATGTCTTCAATACCTCGGTGGTCTAATAGCCTGTGACGAAAACCATGTCGATCTGGAATCACCATCGTCATCATCATCATCATGAAGACAGCAACATCAGCGTTGGCACTAATGCTTCAATGCTGTACAACCATAAGGTTCCTATATATATACATATACATATATACATATATATATATATATCAGAAGCCCTAGAGTCAAAAGAGAAGAATGAGTGGTTGGGGGGGACCTAGTGCTGGCCTTTGTCAAGCATCCTGAGGTGGCTACACCTCCAAACGCTCAATCAGACAATCTGAAAAAAGACTAACGGCACGAACGCCAGTGACATCGACTACCCGTCATGTCTTGCAACGTCTTCAGCCAAGCACAGACGGGGTCACGGGGACCCTATCCTGGAAGGCGTACAAAACCACACCCACCCAAACTCTTCGTGATCTCTTTCACACCATTCTGCCAAGCCATTCGCTGCCCACCACGCGGTTTGTACCACTTTGGAGGAGGTGCGGGGAACAACACTCATCCCGGTAGACGGTGTTTCGGCATGCGTAGCACATGACCCTCAAGATCTAGTGGGATGAATTTTTGGCGCCACAAGTGGCACAAATTAGCGAACGTGATTCGAGCCCTTGAGATTCTTGCACTGACTTCATCAGACATGATTTCATCAGAGCCAATACAACTGCCAAGATATGTAAAGTTTTCCACAATCTCCAGTTATTCTCTTTGGATTGTAAGAGATAGCAGATGTCATGTCACGTTCCGAAGCATGACTTTGCACTTTGAAGGTGGAAGGCGCATGCTTAAAGATGGTATGATGGTTGTCAGTTTATTCTACAGGGTTTGTGCTTCACTTTGGTCTTCAAAGATGAGGGCGATGTCACCTTCTTACTCCAAATCGATAAGGCTCTTACCAGCAACAATTCGAACACCGGAGTTTTGAAGATCGCTCAATGTTCGTCTCATTACTCCATCAATGACGAAGTTGAACAAAAATGGAGAGAGAGGACATCCTTGCCTTTCGTAAGGAAGCTTTTGGAGAGCCCACCATTCACTCTCACCCGCCCGGAGGTATGTGAATATAGGGATCGGATTACGCTTACAAACTTCTGGGGCATACTCTGATCGATCAACGGAATCAAACACACCCCTGAAGTCAAGGAATACGAGGATTGTCGGTCGTCTGTGCACGTGGCGTTGCTTTAAAACCTGACGGAGTGCGAACATATGATCAACGCAGCCTCTATTGGGTCAAAATCCTGCTTGATTCTCGCGAGTCAAGGCTTCGCGTGCCACCGTAAGACGACGAGGAATCAGTGGTGCCAGGAGCCTTGTCACAACAGGCATCAAGCTAATACCTCTGTGGTTGCTACATTCACTGCTAGTGCCCTTTTTGAAAATGGGCACCACTATCAACTCACCTCAGTTGTCTGGGACGGTCTCGTTCTCCCAGATAGACCCGAATAGGCTAGATGGGCACTGGCTGTGGAGTCCACCGCCATTCTTGAAAAGTGCAGGTGGAAGGTCGTCAGGACCAGCAGCACGATGACGATTGGGTCGAGAAATACGTTCGGGCTCTTTTGGGACTGAAGGCCGCTCCATATTTACGGTCCACCTTTTTGTTGAAGGCCAGATTTATCGATTGGCCAGATAAATTGCTGCTCGAAGTACTGTGCCCAGCGGTCCAAACGTTCTGCTTTGCCGCATACCAGGGAGCAATTTTAGTACCTGATTATTCCGCTGACAAGAGATTTCCGGGGACTAGCCGGACAGATCAAGTGGAACAGCTTGCGCTTGTTTCCAGCATTCTTTGCATCTTCCATTTCTTCGACTTTTCGGGTCCACCAAGCTTCTCGGTCTGCGCGGACACTCAGTTTCACCTGGCGTCGGATGATGCGCCGGGTGGAGTTGTGGTGGCGACCAGGTGGAATCTGTCGCCGGGTCTCCAGCAAAGACACTGTCCTATCGGAGATCCAATGCTTGGATGAGGCTGGCTGGGTTGTACCGCAAGTAGACGCTTTGGATTTTTTCCCAGTGGCCGTTTATATCCGACACCGTACCGTCCGGCAGGCATTCGAGGAGCTGGTTTTGATATTTTCGTTTGACTTCTTGGTACACTAGCTTCTCAATGACTAAGCGAGGTGTGCGCGTTTTGCGTACACCCGAAAAGCGCAATGAAAAGCAGCAGCGTACAAGTGCATGGTCGGAGTCCACGGTAGTGTTCCAGAAGGAGCTGCGGGCGGTGATCGACCCTCGCCACCGATAACTGACGGCGATGCGGTCTATTTGGATTCAGCGCTGGTTTGTTGGTAGGCACCACGTTGTCGAGCGATTTCTGCTGCTCCGAAAATTCGTACTGCAAAGGAACAGTCTATGATTGGCACACGTCTGAAGTAACTGGTCTTCGTTGTCCGTGCTCTTCGTGTCCAAGCCAAGACGACCACCCAATCGGGCCTCAGCAGCGCTTAGCCTACCTACAACCTACCCACCTGTTACGAATAGAGTATCGGTTCTGATTGAGCGCGAGAACACGAATGAATAGCGTAGAATGAATAGCGCTTTACTTGTCTAAGAATAGACGTACATAAGCTGAAAATGAAGGCAAAAGCGTGGTTAATACAACACGATAATGTGAGCACAAAGAATATTCATGACATTCACCCTGGCCGTTGGATTGTGTGTAGAGG
>NW_008751778.1:1351838-1354146 GCF_000715545.1 Opisthorchis viverrini
CATATAAACTGTCCTTGGCAGATTCAGAGCTGCAGTCATTTGGGGCTTAAGCAGGCACAATAACCGAGGTGCAATGAACCTCATTTCCTCTAGATTCTCTCACCGATTTTGCCAAACGAACCGGACAGAGACGAGTGTCAACGGATATCCAATCAAGGAAAGACGCTTCCGCTCGTTCGCTCAATACAATACCCACCTCAGCATATCCAGGTGCAGTGGCCTCTGCGTCACCAGAGTTACGTAGCCGGAACCTGGAAGAGAGCGAGGGGGCAGTCAATTCGATGACATTATTTGCGTCCCGCGTCCTTGTTTCTGACAGACAACATACATCAATACATAGGGGATCTGGCGTACGCTTGCTTCAGTGTGCGAACATTGAAGGTGGCTAAGTAGACAGGCCTTCGAAGTCTGAAACAGACTTTGAAGTGTATATTGTTGTGACTGAACTCGGACGTGCAGAAGCTGCAGCTGAGTGTGATGCAGCGCGAGCAAAACAGCCAGTCCTAGAGCTAGGACCTGCGGAGAAATCATTCAAAGTTTGTCGGGGGAGGGTGAAAGATGGAAGACGTGAAAGTGTAAGAAGGGGGCGTCTACAAGCAGTAGTATGTTTTCGCTTACCTGCTGTATGCAGCGGCCCCACGCGACGGCCGATGTGGCATGAGAGTATTGTTAGTTGTGAATGTCATTGTTGTGCGAGGGCTGGGATACTGCCAGGATGCCCACACCTAGGCAGGAGGACGATTAGGATCCTCAAAGCCTTTGGCTCAAAAGCCAACATGCAGATGACGTCATCTTCGAAGAGGAGGAGACGGCTCAGGTGTTTCTGGCTAAACTTGCCCCGTCCTTTGGCGAGCGTTTTACACCCAGAGTGCAAGAACAAGGTTCCTAACACAGTTACTGCCTCTTACAATCCAGAGAGAAGCACTCGAACCTTTGAAGCCTTTTACCTACCTTGGAAGTTGAATTATTTCTAATTACAGTGTGACAGATGAAGTCAATGCACAAATCTGCAAGTTTTGGATGGCATATGCTATTTTGAGACACCTGTGGTGTCGAAACGGTATATCTCTGAGTTTAAGGGACGTGTGTATCAGGCTACAGTAGGGGTTGTTTTGTTGTATGGCTTACACTTGACCTGTTCGATCAGTGTCTTCAGGTGATAATCGTCTACGAACCATGATGATGTTGACGATTTTTGTAGAAGAGTAGGTAACGCAGGCAATACTAGAAAAGCCTGATTGACGTCATCTGGTCTTTCGGAACTTGCTTTGCGCCAGCGAAGTTCAAATCGTAATGCTGGACACAATCTTTGGACACGCCTTTGAGAATTCAGTGAGTGGCAGTGGCGGTTGCAGAACGTAGAAGCATCAATGTTTCTATTTAGTGTTGCCGTCAATGATGATGATGACTCTGGTGTTACCAGTTTCTTGTGCACCTATTCCCACTCATGTCTGTCTCATCTATAAGGCGTATGTTTTTGTGTCTGACGGATGCGGTTCGCACACATTGTTAGGCAGGAATCCACGCGGATCCCACTATACCGCACGTCTTTAGGTGCTGCTACGGCCGAGAAGCCTGGCCCGCTCGAGGTTGGCCCAGAATTCGGGGCGCTTGCCGGTCCGGCATCAAGACGAGATCTGATTGGTCAACAATCTGGATCGAACAGCCAATCATGATCCAGTATTGGCCGAATGCCGGTTGCCAATGCCGCATCCAGAACGCGTCAGAAATTCCAGAAAGTTATAGCCGCTTACGCTATATATACGAAGCGCTGAACAACTGTTCCTGACTTCGTTTTGGGCGTTAATAGACCTTGTGCACCTTTGGTGGTTGTTTCGACGTGAACGCTAGCTTGGGAGGCTCAGACCGAGAACTAAGCTGAGGAAAGTACCGTTACTACACACATTGAGGTGGGGTGTACTGTGAACTGCGATCCCCTCTGTTTTTTACTCCTGGTGACTTACTCCTTTTCCTCTTACGTTTCGGCGGTCCTTATGACGTTTTTCTGCTCTCCACTGTTTCTGTTTACCCTCTTATATTTTCACAGGTCCTCAGCATTGACTGCCGTAACTGTTCTGTGCAGACTTGTGAATTGCTACTTCTTATCGTGTGATCACGGTTATGCTGTAATTGAGCTGACCTGCTTTAAAGCTAAACTTATGGTTCTCCTGCCTCATCCACTACTTGTGACAGTACTCATACCGTCACGAAGACAGTCTGTGCGCTTCCGAGACTCATTGAACTAAGTTAGATGGTGCCCGCGGGACACTTGCAGACTCATGCCATGACCAGTGATTAGAACGTGAAT
>NW_008751778.1:1357930-1408406 GCF_000715545.1 Opisthorchis viverrini
AATGCCGGTTGGCCGCACCGCATCCAGAACGCGTCAGAAATTCCAGAAAGTTATAGCCGCTTACGCTATATATACGAAGCGCTGAACAACTGTTCCTCGTTTTGGGCGAACTAAGCTGAGGAAAGTACCGTTACTACACACATTGAGGTGGGGTGTACTGTGAACTGCGATCCCCTCTGTTTTTTACTCCTGGTGACTTACTCCTTTTCCTCTTACGTTTCGGCGGTCCTTATGACGTTTTTCTGCTCTCCACTGTTTCTGTTTACCCTCTTATATTTTCACAGGTCCTCAGCATTGACTGCCGTAACTGTTCTGTGCAGACTTGTGAATTGCTACTTCTTATCGTGTGATCACGGTTATGCTGTAATTGAGCTGACCTGCTTTAAAGCTAAACTTATGGTTCTCCTGCCTCATCCACTACTTGTGACAGTACTCATACCGTCACGAAGACAGTCTGTGCGCTTCCGAGACTCATTGAACTAAGTTAGATGGTGCCCGCGGGACACTTGCGGACTCATGCCATGACCAGTGATTAGAACGTGAATTTAGTGACCGGAAGATCTGAAGTTCGAAGCCGACCTCTGCGTCTTGACTTCTCCAGTCTGGGTTTGGGCAAACTGGCAGCATCCCAGTCCTCATTCCTCCTTCATGTGGCGTGGCAGCTAGGCACCGAACTAGTGTCACTGTTGAACGGTTTTCTACAGATCACACCAACATAGCATCCTAGCCATCTAGGTTTTCAGTTGGAATGTATTTGCCGGCTTACTCTTTCAAAAATGTAATGCACTAGCATTTCCTATCAAACAGCTAATCGTGCTGTTGTCTTGGTCTGGGCGCTATTACAGTACCCCAGCCCATTTACAACCATGATTCCTACAATTAAAATTACTGTCATGCCACATCGGCCATCGTGTGGTGTCATTAGCCGGGTTACCTTGCTGCATACAGCAGGTCGGATCATCGCGACAGGCTCCTGTTGAAGCCTCGCCTCGTTCTCTTTCACATGCTTTTTCTTCATCCCCCACTCCATTAGTAATTCTTCATTTGTAGGCCCAACCATTAAGACTGACGACCCCGTTAGTCTTGCATCGGTCTTGGGTGAAACGTCTTCGTATCAGCCAACGCTGATACCTCCATACATCTCGAAATAAATTCTCAAACGTTGACGTCTGCTTAACCTGACCGCCTTTGGTAAGCGTAATCCGGAGCAAGCAGGACAAAAAGTTGTTTCAGCTCACACTCGAATTGTTTAGAATTGATGTGTGCTTCGAGTCAGACACAAAAATTCAAGATATAAGTGTAGTCGTTGAATAAAAAATAAAATTGGATAGAAATTCTGGGTCACCCAGTAGACTCCCAAGATGATCGAATATACTAACACTAAGGATGTTCGAATCTGCACTGATCACCATCACTTACGACGTTAAACAGTAAACAACATAGAACATACAGTCACTTAGTTGTCACAACATAGAATGATTTCTGACCGAGTTTAGGTCTGAGCATTAGAGACAATCGTGATCTGCAAAGTCGACTATCTCTTGTACATGATCCGTGGAACGGCGACTGCCAATGAGAGTGCGAAGCTCGGAAGAGTGGCAGTTCCTTCCACGTGAGTCAACTGAAACCATGCCTGGTATAGCGGTTTCGATCAAAGCACATGCTGCTTTGGCTTGTCCTAGCGATAGTAACTCGAGTGTGCGCATCTGAAATGGCGAGGTTCTGATAGGAGTTCAGCAAACATGTCAGCTGCGTTGCATGACCGACGGTGCTTGATATATTCTCGCGAACCTACAATTCAGGTTACCGGGTGTACTGGCGTTTGATCGGTGTACATAAACTTTTGGCAAATATGCGACCTGGAATGCGGGATGCTTCCCTTCTCAGGCCATCTATAACCGTTTTCACTGCTTCTGTTTTCAGAACCATGTTTGATTACTATTCCTGCATTTCCCTGGTTTTCAATTTCCTCCAGCTAGCCTGGATTGGAAGCCAGAGTGTCGTGGATAAGGTATGTTATCTAATTCACTGACTCGCATTCCTATAGCGCTGTTGTCTGTTTAATGTGCCAAGATAGAATTTGGACGAAATACGGTCTAATCTATTACTAAGCTAGGTTGAAACCTGTGTGTAAAACAGTTTCATTGGTAATCGAGCTGTTGGTAATTGGCCACAATTATCCAGTTTAACTCACCGGCTGCTTCACCTTCAATTATAACACATTGATCAGTGGTGCAAATCATTTTGATATCTCTTGTTCCACAGCTCCAAGGCGTTAGACGATAAATTATTGCACGAAATGCCATGCCACCAAATTCCATAATTTGTTAGTGCTACTCATAGTAGTAGCCTTAGCATCCCGCTCAGCATTCGTTTCTGGCGGGTGCTTGGTCCTGGTGACCACCCGTAGGCCTTCCTTCGGAAGCGTCTTGAGTACTGACAGAAAATATTCGGTCCAACTGGGGATTCGTTGTGAATCACTTCATCTTAGTGCACTGTAGTCCTTAAGGTGCATGCCAGCTAAGCACCAGGAAGTTACCTCAACTGGACAACTCGATTTTTCGGTACTCACGGTACTTCATATGCGAACTTGAGCCCTTATAATGGTAATAAAAAACTGATGGTCGATTGAACCCAAGTAGGGACGACTGAACACGATTGGTTTCCATGGAGGCGCATTCTCACAATCAGCAAAAACAATGAATTATCGGGAATCGGGTGAAAGTTGAGTTATCCCGCGTCGATTCATACCCTTTCGCCCTGTTGCTTTTAGTGAATACTTTACGTGTGAACTATTCCGACGGGTTATGTTATTTGTGTATCGAAAACCAGCTTATCAGATAACTCAATTTCTGCCGAAAAGTCTTCATTAATACGGAAGTTTAGTGTATCACCTGTGCTTATAAGAAACTCTTTGGAGTGGCATTCGCTTAAAGTCCTGCCAGTTTTACTGAACATTTCCACTGTTCCATCTTCTGAAAAGGAATAGATCGGCCACTTGGAAAACAGAAAGCCTTTTTCTTTAGTTCTGATAAGTGTATTATTTTGAACGAAACGGCAACAGTCTCTAAAATCATCTATTTGATTAAGGTGTTTCTTGAGGGGTTTTCTGAAGGTATTTTTAGTGTATATCTATGCACTACGTCAATTATTTCGGGTGGCGTTTTACAAGAACAAACGCGTGAAAAGCGTTAACCAAAGTGATTTTAAATTCATCTGGCACGTCCCATTCAAGACGAAAATCTTACCGATCTGATTTTTCTAAGACCTATCTTCCACCTCTATGATATAACTGGCATCTTCCCCCAAATTATCTTCCCAAGTTCTTGCCCTCCGTCGTTTCGTTATTTGGCATTCACCATACGTGGAACTTTTATCATCTTCGCATCACATCATTTGACCACATTTCTAACCAAACTGTTATCTGTTATATTCGTATTCTGAGCTCCTTGAATGACATTTTATCTTTGAAGATGGATTATCCTTGTATATATTACGAGACGTCACCTTATACTTGGGAATTACCACAGCGTTTGCTGTTTCTGCACTCCAGAATTTGCTGTTTTTTCTTCCCTTATTTCAATGAGTATTCGCCTTTTGCCCTCCCGCTTCATCCCAGAATACGGTGAATGTAGCTCCGCTTTCGAATCAGTCCCTCCAGTTGGTCCACGACAGCCACACCATTGAGCAATTGAGAGACATCTTTTACAGGGTCAACGTGATTAGACAAGTTGATTCGGAATCACACCGTGCCGTTGGACAGGTTTGTCGTTACCCTTTATAGATTGCTTCGTCATTACTATTGCAGTACATCTCCAATCATTTCCAATCACTCGGCTGGGTCATTGAGTGGGACAGTTTCACGATGAATACAGTGATTGGTCGGAAGACATTCCGAAACATAATTGTCTCCTTGGGCCCACCTGAGCTTGATTTCCTGATACTTGCATGCCACTACGATTCCAAATCTATTCCAGGATTCTATGGATCCGTGGACTCTGCAATGCCTTGTGCGATTTTGATGAAGGTTGCCGAGTCAATAACTCCGCTTTATCAAAGTCAGCGCGTAAGTTAGCTGGTTTGTCGCTATTCAGTAGTACTCTGCTCTCCCTCAAATCCATGTCAACCAAATCAGATCCTTGGCACTCGAAAATAGGAATTTCCGACTAATTCTTTTTACCCGGTCACGTTCACGCCTATTGAGTTCCTGTATCGCTTCTCGTCTCTTTTTCGAAGGATGCTTCTATTTGTTTTTGATTCTGATTCTGGCTTTTGTTTTGTGCTCTCTCTTGCTTTTCTGTACGCGACCGGTTAACCTTAGTCTTCTGAATTCAGTGCAGCTTGATTTCAACAGGCAACACTATCCATTGGTGCTTTTTCCCACCATGAATATCCTGGCTTGACCTGTGTACGTACTGTCTTTCGTTAGACCATGCATACCATGCTACTGCTGTGCTATAAAAGTGACCGTTTCGGACCGTTCCTTTCAATGCTTGGAGTGTGTTCAGATATCCCTTTAGGTAGCCGCCTTGTTGTTTGTTCAAGGTCTTTCTCTGTGAAGAGACAGATTGTCATCGTTCCGACATCATTGACTCCGATATGCAACTCCACTCGGTTGGCTGTTTACGTGTCCATGTGTGTTTTCTCGTCTTTTTTCGACGTGGGACTCTGCTTATGGCCATTTTCATTCCGGGTCTACATGCCCTGGGTAGATAGTTAGCAGATAACTGTCAGTTGTATTCTGTAGATCTCGCGCGCACTCAGAAGTGGAACAAAATGTCTTACTGGGGCTAGCAGTTGATGTTTTTTGTTTCTCTTCCAACAGAATCATCCCTACTCACTCCGAATGATATTTTTTGATGGTGAGGAAGCATTTCGCGATTGGACTGACCAAGATTCCCTTTACGGTTCCCGACATTTAGCCGCAGTGTGGAATCAACCCGGTCCCGACGGAAGCCGGAAATTGTCGAAAATTGCAAGTTTTTCTCCCACTTGCACTCTGTACCCTACATATTTCACATGCGTCTTTTTACATTACTTCTTGCTTGTGACCACAGAAACTGTTTGTTCTTCTAGATCTTATTGGATTCACGGGGATGACCATACCCTCTTATCCGAATGGAACCAAAGACATGTATGATCACCTCGTAACTTTGGGTGAGTGGTTTTCGTAGATGCCCCAGGCTAGCACTTTCTGGTGGTTCCTATCACCAATGCTTGTGAGCATTGATCGTTCACAGTCTGACCCGACGAATTCCGGATATATTACCAAAAACATGTAGCTGTTCATTCGTTCTTGACTGCATTTATTTCGTGTTACAAGACGGGACTTGCCGAACGCCCTTTTTGAGGATGCCACAGGGGTATAAAAGTTGCCGTATATGGTGCAACCAGTTTTGAGTCGTTAAGTAACGCACATAGTATCTTTCGTCCAGTGATCCGAGATGTTCACGTGCTGGGATGCCTTTCCTGATGGGCTATTCACAGTGCTCCACTCGAAGAACACGCAACCTCTGGGCCGGCCAAAGTCGCACACCGTTTCAGTGGTATTTTCGCGGTATTTTTTCCATTATTATGACGGCTTTCTCATCATTTAGCCTACTTTCTGGCTTGGTTGGTTGTGATTTTCGTGATAGATTGCTCCTTACCTTCAATTTCTGCGGAATTTTTAAGTTATTCGTTGATTTCTATAGGATCCGATCCGTTTTCGGGCTCATGGACTCCACGGATTGTTCTGAACGTTCTGAAAGTTTTCTGCAACCCGGCAGTATCTCAGCCGTTGTGGTTCCTTCGAGTTGTATGGCGGTTATGCCTCGAAAGGGTGCGACGTCTATGCATGTATAGGCGTCCTGCAATAGTCTTGGTTATCCCTGTCACCAGCAATGATACTTTGGAATTCTCATCCTAGGTTGTGTTCAACTAATGGCAATACACACGTTGCAGGTGTCCAAATCAACGGCCGTGACTGTTGACAGCTAACGTGGAGTATGGGGTGACATGCATAGAAGGTGGTTTTAAATCTGGGCGACCGGGGCACCTTTTCCAGAGTACGTTCGACGTTGTTCTAGCACCTGATGGAGTGTAAAGATTTGGTCAACGCAGACCCTACCAGGCCGGAATCCAGCTTGTTGCTCTCGAGTCGGTGTTTCACAAGCCACCATAAGGTGACGAAGCGGCGGTGACGCCAACAGTCTAGTTACGACTAGTGGTTGTCACACTCACTAAGAGACCTTTTTTTAAATGGGTGCTATCACTGACTCTCTTCAGTTATCTGGGACAGATTCCCTCTCCCAAATGCAAGCGAACGGATCAGACGAGCGCTGACTGAAGAATTCACCCCCATTTTTGAACAAAGCGGTTAGGTGGTCATTCGGACCAGAAGCTCGGTGAAGCTTGAGAGAACATATGCAGTCGTAAACTGTAGGTGGTTCTACGTCACCTGTGGGCTCCAGATGGGTGCCAGCTGATGGCCATGACAATTGTTCGAAGTATTCAGCCCATCGATCGATACGTTCTTGCTTATTTGAGTTGATCACTCCTTTGTGATCTTTGATTATTTCGCTCACAATTGGTTTCCGGGATCCGGTCGCACGGATCAACTGAACTAATCTTTGGGCATTACCGGCTTTCTGGGCCTCTCCCATTTCCTTAGCCTTCCGTGTCCAACAGACTTCACAGTCCAGGTATACGCTCACCGTCACTTGACGTCGCCTCAAGTTATATTTGAGACCTGCTGGGATATTTCTCCGTGATTTAGGATGTGTCACCGTTTGGGCTGATATCCAGTGCCTGATAGTGCCGCGCCACAGCCATAATTCCCAGCACTGCAAAGAGGTGGCAGTATCGTCCCAGTCTGAGTTCTCGTCTGATAATGGAATCTTTGGGAGAGACTCCAGAAGACGATTCTGTTAAATTCGTCTGGCATCCGAACCTGCCAGGCTCTCAGTTGCCCAGCGATTTGTCCGCACCTTACGCGGCCCTGGAAAACGTAGAGAGAAGCGACTAGCGCGTGGTCGGAATCCAGAAATGTGTTCCAAAGCGACCGGCAGCCAGTTATTGATTCGCGCCATCGTGCTACTGCAAGATTGGATGGGCTCGAACCCTAGCCTCGTGCTTGCGGATGAACCGATTGAGGTAGCAGGTAAATTTGTTTACCTGGGCAGCTGTGTCAGTCTCGGTGGTCTCACGAAAGATGAAATTTCCATCCGGATTGGGAAGGCCAGAGCAGGTTTTGCGAACCTACGTCACCTGTGGGGTAGGCGTGACATCAGCTTCTCTGTCAAGGGTCGAGTTTACAATGCTGCGGTGCGCTCCATATTACTATATAGATCAGAAACCTGGCCTCTGCGCGCCGAGGACGTCAAAAGACTTTCAGTGTTTGACCATCAATGTCTTCGGAGCATTGCCCGAATCTGGTGGGAACACCGGATCAGCAATTCTGAAGTACGTCGAATGGTATTCGGGAGAAATAACTCACCCTCGATAGATGAACCGATCACACTGCATAGGTTGCGCTGGCTTGGCCACGTGTTGCGTATGCCAGTCGACTGACTTCCTCGAAGGGCTCTTTTCGCCCAACCACGTGAATGGTGGAAGAGAGCCAGAGGCGGTCAAACGATGACTTGGCAGCGAAGTATGAAAGCAATTACCAACAAACTCAGCTGCGCTGGTCACTGCCGTCTTCCTGGATGGGGACCCCGAGACGGACCACATCAATGGCTCCCCCCCCACTTGACAGCCCACTGTACCTATCCGCCCCAAAACATCGGTGAACGAAACTGCGGCAGCTACAACCACTGTACGACGAGTACGCGGTTATTACAGCTGACAATGATGTTGATGATGATGCCATCGGTAACTGATATCAATGTGGTGGATTCGAGTTTGTGGCCGGTCTGTCGTTGAAGGACACTATGTGGCCAGACGAATTCTGCTGTTTTGGAAGTTAGTACTGCATTAAAAGCAGCCTGCGATCATCACACAGCTGAAGCAATCCTTCTCTATTGTCTGTACGTACCGAGCCCAATGCATGTCGACCTCCTAATTGAGTCTCAGATACGCTAATCTTGTCCACTTGTGCATTCAAATCTCCGGCAGCTCCCACGATATCTGAGCTTTAACTCGCCGCAGCAGGGCATTCATAGCTTCGTGAAATCTGTCTTTGACGGCGTCGAAGCTACGGTAATTTTGGCGTAGGCAAACACGATAAACAAACATCAATTTACCACATATGAGATTGCTTCACAGACGTTGTCAGCCGAACCGCACAGCGGTTAGTATCAACAGGTATCCAGCCAAGCAAGGATGCTTCTACCCGGTGACTTAGGACGATACCAACCCCTGCACATCCCGCTGCAGCAGCCTCTGGATCACCAGAGGTGCGTAGCCGGAAGCAAGTGGAAAGTGATAGGGTAGTTAGCCCAATTACTGTGCCTGAATTCTTGTTTCTAACACATCACACATTAATGCCAAGCGAGTCCAGTGTGAGAGCACGAGCAGCTTGTTGTTCTGCTTGCTTCAGAGTGCGAACATTCAACGCGGCCAGATAGATTGTGTCGAAGCTTGAAGATTGATTTTGAGATACCTGAGGATGTCGACGCCATGTGACGAGCAGATGCTGCACGCAAAACCGATGCAAGACGAACGGTTTCATTAGTCCTAAGTTCTGGGCCCAGAACAGGAGAGTTAATAATGAGATGGGGAGAGGGGGAAGGAGATGTATGTGAAAGGGAAATAATGAAGGCGTCAGCAATGGCCCGCCCGCCCTGCTGTATGCAGCGAGTAAGGCAACTCGACTGATGGCACCACGCAACGGCCGATGCGGCATGAGTTTACTTGTATATGTGCATTTCATGGTTGTACGTGGGCGCCCACACCTAGAGGGGAGGACGATTAAGGCCCTCAAACAAAGCCTTTGGCTCGAAAGCCTAACCGGAAGGCAGCGGTGTTTGGTGGGAAATGCAAAAGCATTACCATTTCTACGGAACACGTCGCGGGGACTGCGCCTACCTAATGAGTCTCAAGAAGGGCGAAACCGGCTGTGGGCTGTCGATAAATTTTCATAAACCTTACGAGTAGTGCATTACAAATATACATGTATCGCAATATCTCGAATATCGTAGCGACTGAAACATGAAGCGGCCTGGTGTATTAAATTCACAAACGAGAGATTCAGCTGGGTTCCAAGTGAGTCTCGAAAAATCAAATTAGTTTGCAAATGAGTGTATTTCGCTAATTTCGTGCAATTTGATTTCAATTAGAACAAGTAGAACCTACCCGATGAGCCCCAAGATGGACGAAACCGGTCGTGGGCTGTTGACGAATTTTCAGCAACCTTGTGAGTGGTGCATCACTATCTACTAGTGTTTTTGTTGTCGGACACCAACTATATTGTAGGAACGCCAGACTGAGCCTGTACGCAGTCCCCATTGTACTTAATGCGTGCACATGATGATCGGTCCTTGGATGGAAGACTGGCGCATTTCGGAAGGTACACACCATAGCTCACCATGTTCATACGACAGGAAGTCTCATAAATGTCGTCCGTCGAAAAATCAATGTGCAGTTTTGCAACCTGCGTATGTGAGGGTGATCATGTTCCAACTATTAGTTGTGGTGGTCCATTGCTCCGGAGTAATTGATTGTTGCTCACCTTTCTTGAAACTGTACTATTTACCTGTCATTTAATCGGGTGATCTGTGCCAGTTGTGTTCATTCGAAGCGCATGAAACTTATTTCGATACATTGATTTCCCGCATTCACTCTAGTTTTTGGTTCCACTCTGAACGTTGACGAAATTGTTCGAGTTACTCATTTTTGTACGCGTGTTTCAGAGTGGCACGTAATACTACACACCAGTAATCTCCAACGAACATTACATAATCTCGCTCCATGGGGACCTTCTGAAACACTGAGTAAGATTGGAAATGGACTTTAGCACCCATTTGATTGTTGGGAAATGTTGAATCGCAATGAAGCATTTTGTACCATCAACAACCTGAGACAATACTACATCAAATGAAACGTACTGCAGATTCTCACGTAAAGTTGTCACCTATATTATCATCTTGAGCACGATTGCACCGCGGCCAGGAATGATTCGGACACAATTTAGGTGATTCCGCTGTTTGTTTTGTCAACTATTTCAGCGTGACAGAGCGGAAAAATATTTTGGTAGTGGTCCTCGTGGCTTTGCATCAAGAGGAGATGGAAAATAATCAAAGCTGGTCCTTCAACACAACCGCTGGGAGAACCAAGCGAGCCCGAATGGAACATTGACATCACCTCCCCATCAGTGTAAGACATCAATCCTCAAGCGCTACGGGGCACCTGGTGCTGACGGTCTGCACCCCGCACTCTTCAAAAAAGGTGGCGAGGTCCTGGTAAACCATCCGACGAACATGGTACAGATTTCGAGTCGAATGGAGCCCCTCGACTGTCATCCCAGTTTTATAAAACAGAGCGAGAACGTCATGTGAAAACTATCGTGCAATCAGCATGGTATTCATCACATCTCAGGTGCTCCCTGACATTATTTCGCGCAGGTTGATCGTTTATTGGAACCGATAGATTCATGAGAACGAAGCTGGGTTTTGTCCTTGCCGAGCATGCATCAACCATATCTTTACCTTGAGACAAATCCTTGAACAGCACCATTCCTTCAGACGTCCCACGTTAGTAATTTTTCTGGATCTGAAATCTTCTTTTGATTCTGTTGATCGTCAGAAACTTTGGCGGTGTCTAGCGATCGAAAGTGTCTCCTCCGAATTTACACTGTATGCGAACTCCTGTGGGCCCATACGAGTATCCGACAAGTTTTTGCCTGAGTTCACCACGTCCAGTAGTGTAAGACAAGGCCACCCTCTCTCACGTTTCCTCTTTCTTTGTTGATGTGCTGCTTGAAGTTTATCTGCCTGTCTCTGAAACCTCGGGAGTCGAAATGATCCCGGGGCGTTTCCTCACAGACATTGAGTATGCAGAAGATATTGCTCTCTTTGGCTCAGATCCTTCCCAAGTGCAGACGATTTCAAATAACCTGAATAACTGCCGCACGATTTAGCATACACTTCACACCTGCCAAGTGTAAAGTGCTGCTACAAGGCTGGGTGGGATCAAACCCAAACTTCATGCAGGCTAGCCAATCCACGTGATGGGTAAATTTGTTTATCTAATTAGTTAGATATGTTCCGGTGGACTGATTATTTGTCGAATCGGGAAAGCCAGGTCCTCTATTACCAACCTATGGCACCTAAGGCACCGACATGACGCGATTTTGTCAACGGCAGAGTCTACGCTGCGGCGGTGCGATCCATACTGCTTTATTGATAAGAAACGTGATCTATACGTCCGCAGAACATGCGAAAAATGTGTTTTTGACCATTGGTGCCTCTGAAGCATTGGTCAGGTCTGGTGGGAACATCGGATTAGCAATGTTGAGGTACGCCAGACGGTCTTAGGAAGAAGGAACTCTCCCGCGATAGGAGCATTACTCACGGTTCATAGATTACCCTGATTAGAACATGCACTCCGCTTGCCAGAAGACCGTCCGTCTCACAGAGCTTTATTTCACTCAGCCCTGTGCTCAGTGGAAGCGACTGAGGGTTATACAGTGTATGACCTAGAAACGAAACATGAAAACACTAACCGGTAAACTAACTCCGGTCGACACCTGCCACCTCACTGGATGGGAATCCTGGAAATCAACTCACCAATAGTTAATGAAACTGGCGGAAATGGTCCAATCGCGCAGTCAATGGCGCTCATGCATCAGAGTTATCGCCTTCCATCTGCAGCTACCCAGTTCCCAAACTAACCGAACAAGACATCGCGTCTAAGTCTTGGCTGTATGTCTCACACTATTCAATGTGCCAATGGCACATGGTTTATAGCTGATAGATTGAACTGAAATCGGATTACAAACTGCAATGACTCACTCGTCTGTGCTTATCCTGTTGGTGTCTGGCAAGGAAAGTTGTTTTCCTTTTCCAATTTGAGGTGACACGAACAGAGGTGCGACTAGTGTGCATCAAATAGGTTGTGATTAGTTGGGACTCTGTGAGTGGTGAGGCACGCTAGAACGTATATCTACAAGAGTATGGTAGTGATATTTTGCTGTCCGTTTCTATTCAGTTTGTTTGGGTCTCGAAGTTTGACCTGAAAGTTCTCTTTATGCTTTCACAGCAGGCGTTGCACTGTATCTAATGTGTAATAGTGAGCTGGGATAACAGGCAACATACCAGGGGGTGCGAATATCCTACGAAGTGATAGGCCGAAGGAGGTTGAGGTTCGTGGAGATTCCTTACATCTGACGTTTCCTGAACGACTTGTTGCAAGACAGACCCTAAACCATCGGATTCTGGATTTGGCCTCTACTGTTGGTTCACCTCTTCTACCTTTTTCTAGTGAATAATTTGAGAATACTCCATAAATCTCTTGTTATTTTCTTCGACTTTTTGGAATGCTAAATTTTGACCCTATATTCTTTTTAGAACAACGTTTCGCCAGGGAAAACCTACTTCATTCTTACCGGACATCCGGGCATCAATATTTTCGAGGCACACTTGGGCATCGCGTTGAAGATGATCATGTACCATTTTTCGAGTTGGGTGAGTGTACAAGCAGTCCACTCCTCTTTAAACGGAGTGGTTTTTATCAACAGGTTGATGTCCACCATCACCGAACTTAATCCAGTGTGAGTCGTGTGGGGGTTTCAGTGCCCCTTTTTTGTTCACCGACCATGATGTGCTGAGAAAGTGGAAGCTGTTCATTTTTGGCAGCAGACTTGAGGTCGATAGGAGAAACAGGATGGCTATCAGTTTTAGGCAGCAGAAACGTCATTTGGTGAATCATTGGATCAAGTTTGTTGATGTGTCCTACTTATAATGGACCCCATTTCAAGAACCGCCCAATAGAGGTCACGGCTGTCAGTCTGATCGCGTTTGCTGGTCATAGCTCTCGTGCTCCTCCGCTAGGTCACCACATCATTGTCCTTACATTGTTTCCATTCAGCACATGATTGGATAGAAGGCCATACCTAGGAATATCGCTCTATGATGTTCCTGACAAAATTAGCGCAGCGTCTCTACCGTGACATTGTTGGCTTAGTCAAGAGGTCATTTTCATTCTGCGTCATCCATATTTTGCGGATATTCACCGAGCCAGGTATTACAGCGACATTTTCGTTCTCCGGTCGGCTAAAGTTGGTTAGTGGTGTAATCTTCTCCACAATGAATGAAAGTTACTTCCTTTTCAGCTCATCGAATGAATGTTTAATTCGTCGTAGACGTTGATCTTGTTGCTTAATTAGAAATGGATGTACATTGGTACGCACTCCATATTTGTACAGGAATGTACGAGGCAGCGAGTCAGACTGTATTTACTCAATGGTTGACTACATCTGCGGTAGTGGGGACTATAGGGGATACTTGAGCAGGGCAGTCCGCCATCATCAGTAACAAAATCCTAAACTTTTTGAAGTTCAGATGGACGCTGTAGAGATAGGAGTCCGTATCAGAAACTGATGAGGCGATTTTTAATGGAACTTTCTGGAGCACTGTTAGTCTTTTTGAGGATAGCATATTAAAACATTTCAAAGCCCTAAAAGTGTGATGAAGTATGGAGCAAAGAGGACAAGTCAGGAAGTCTCTAGGTACGATGACCGCTGTTTACAAGCTTAGACTTCAGGTATATAGGCAGTAAGTCACAACGTCGGTGCGAGTCTTCGCGTACCAGTTTTGGTCTACAGTATGTATGCAGTGTGATAGTTGGCTGGAACAGACACCATCACACCGAAATGCAGTACTTCCTCTTTAGGTTGACTACCTCAAATGAAAAACGAACTCTGTCGACCTCCAGATGGTGGTCCTTATTCGTAGGAGGACAATAGTTCCATCTGTTACCTTACTTTCTATGAAGCCAAACATGTTACTTAACTATGGTATTTCAAATTCCTTTTAATCAAATGGTTATCGGAATATTTCTGGTTAGAGTACGGCAACAACACAATTTTGGCAACCCTTCACACATTACGGATACCCGCTGTCCAACCGTTTTTTACTCTTCCGTTTCATCAGTATGTGAATCGGACCGTTCTGTGCGTACGCCGCTTTGGACTTGCAACAAGCGCACAATCTAATTTTCCTCTATCGTCCGGCTCCATTCGCCCTACTCCGAAATTAAGTGAGAGTAAACAAACTGGAACTGTATTTGCCGAGCCAAAACTGACGCCTATATTTAACGTTAAGTTTATCATTCATATACATGCAGTGTTGATGAGGGCGTGGCTGCAGGTCGCCAACTGAACACTAGGTTAATTAATGTCCTGTTGGCCAGCAGAGCATGTAAGTGTAACCCATCACATGCGTTGGTTCCACCATTCGAGCGACAATGTGTGGTGGCATTTTTGTACACAAGTGTCATAAGATCAACTGGCGCGCATATCGTGCTAAAGTCACAAAGCAATCAAGCATGTGGTTGCTGTGGATGGGGTGCAGCTACTGTGAAACAGATCGATGTAGCAGAAGTGGGAACGGTATCTCGACACCACATCATTGCTGTCGAGTTTTCGAAATTCAGTCACAGTCATCGTCGTTAGGAGAGGGCGAATTTTACGCCAGAGGACTATGGTATAAGAAAACCATTCAGCCGCGGCACCCTCTCTGGCCTACCTGCTATCTCGACACCACATCATTGCTGTCGAGTTTTCGAAATTCAGTCACAGTCATCGTCGTTAGGAGAGGGCGAATTTTACGCCAGAGGACTATGGTATAAGAAAACCATTCAGCCGCGGCACCCTCTCTGTGCCTACCTGCCATTCCACCCGAAGGAAGCACGAGGGCTGAATTACTGACAGGTTGCCCAATTCTAGACAAGGGAAGTCGAGACGCAGAGGACTGGTACTGTCATATATTTGTACGTAAATATGTTTCTTCACCTCATACAAACGGCGCCAAACGCTTCAGTTGCATCGGTTGCTTGGTCAGATTCGCTCCGCAACCCCGATTTTGAGCGCCTGCTCGAATATACACCCGTCATCTGTGCACCAACAAACCCAACTTGGCCGATTTAGTTTTGAGTCCAGAAACTGGACCTGAGGAACTAAAGGTCTGGGTTCCTACTCGTACAAGGATGTCTGTCAGCAATGCGAAAAACGAAAACCATATCAGCGAGTCAATCATACCTTGCAGTGATGGTACTTGTGTAGAGTGGCTGGTGGAAGAATACCGAAAGTTGGTCTCTGAAAGGTCTAGGGAAGTGGTCTTTCAGCGCTAGTAAAGTTCCTCTGATATCTCAGTGGTAGCCGTAATAAAAGAACCGTGACCACGAATAGCACTATGATATCCGTGCTTAATAAGTCCACAGGGCGGGAGTTTTACGTTGTTTGAAAGATTGCGTCTATCCAAGAATATTATCACATTTCTCCATTCACCTATACCTTAGGATTTTAAACTACATAGCTGATGTGGTGCACCCTAAATCTACCACGTTTCAGCCTGCTAGAATGAAGTTCACCACCTGAAGCTACAAAGCTATACACTAGAAATGTAAACGTAGCTAGTAAATCCACGGTCGATGACGTCTTGTTACATGAAAATGAAGGCTGATTCATTGGATGAAGAAGCAGTTCACTTAGTCCACCGTTTCCCGGTCGGTTGACCGCCCTCCTGTGGGCATCGGCCATCTCGGAGTTTTCACTAAACTTCGGTCTCATCCTCTGTCCAAACAAACGCTTAGTTCAAGCCCTTGGTTTTTCATGGCCTTCGGCACATTCTGACCTTTACATTCAACCTGAAAGTCCCACACACTAACAATGGATGAATTTGAGGTGGATAAATCCGCCGGTCACCATGCGTTGAATATGGAAAGGCTTTCGCCAGAATCACTTACGAATTGCATTAGAAACAGCTTCCATCTTTTGGTTCTTGATACGAAGTCAGAGGCACTGAGTGGCTTACCACTGCTTCATTGAATGACAAGAGTGCATCATCCTGTTGATGACTGTGGAATGATGTTGATCCCTCTGACGTTTTCTAACCATTTCAGCTCTTGCTTTTCCAGGTGTTCCTGTGTTGCACTTAATCCCGACTCCTTTCCCATGGGTTTGGCATACGGTGCACGATAACGCGCAAAATATTGATTGGAATGCGTCAATGGATTTTCTCAGGCTTATGGACGCTTTCGTCCGCTCTTGCTTACATCTTGACCGAGATGAATCATTTTAGCTCCTGTGATATCTTTCTTCATCCTGGTTTTCATGGGAATTTGCGAACAATCCTTCTTGGTGTCTGTACGTTTATTTGTTTTTATCGTGAGGTTGTCTAGTTCGTTGAGCCAACCAACTTATTTTAACTGTTGTGGTGGTTTCCATAGAAGACAAGTGGTCGATCAGTCTGCCAGTTACGGTACCTACTAACAGGGGTCAGATTTACTCCGAGAACTTTCGAAGCCGGATTTTCGCCTTAGAACCCCATTGAAAGTATTTCGGTGGATGTAGGCGTCTTACTTGGTGTTTGTTCAGCTCCTGTTATTCTGACAGAGAGAACGAATGCATCCGAACCCACCAATAAGAGACACTTTTAATCGTATAATGTTCTATCTCCCCAAAAATGTAAATGACCTTATCAAAAACAGCTGTTACAGAGAGTCTACCAGTTAGCAAGCTTCATGAAGATGGCGGTTCAGTAAATAAAAATCCCAACGAGAAGCTGATGGAAATGTTTTGTTCCTGTCCAATAGCCTGCGCAACGGAACCCATGGGACTGCTCTTTACCGTTTTACCTCACTTTGTATTATGTAGGGTACATTGAGTAGTTGAACACGAAAGAGATGTAAATCGTTCATAACAAGACGAGCAAATGCTACACTATATTTCCCTACCATCATTTCAGTTTTTCAGTTAGAAGACCATGTACCGAAACGCAGCAGCCCCAGCTGCCACAGTTTCGTTCACCAGACCTATTGGGGTAGCTGCCATGAACGGCTGAGCATTTTGTTTACAGTAGGTATCTGTGTTCGATGTTACTCATATAGTCCTTTGGACGCTAGTTCCAGAGCTTCTTACGCGATTCGGCCACGGTTGTTTTGTTGTACAACACTCGTGTTCCTCAACAGCTGTCTAGCTAGTACAGTGGGCAAGACCTTCCTAAGCCTTCATTCATCCATCACGTATACCAAGTAAAATTCGATCTTACTCGGCAGATTCGAAACAAGATGTGCCATTGGAGCATACCGGCTTTGGTCATGGATAAATAGGTGTGAGCCCAAAAGAGAGTTTTACTGCATACACCGTGCGTATTGAACTCCGATAATCCGATTTCGTGTTCGGATCTATTAGCACTGTGCACAGTGCGCTGTTTCGGTTTTACACACTGCTTATTTACGAGTAAGACAAATGGAATAGGATGACACGTCGCTTCGTAATAGCTGTGGAGTAAACTAGTGTTTTTCAGTCACACGGAAGCTGGACGTGCTCTGTTCACAAGTGAACAGAAGTGAACAAGTTGCTTTCGAGAGACCTCTGTGTTCGAGTCAATGGTCTAAAATTGCGGAATTCTCAGCGTTCAAAATATGAGGGGGTCGAGTAATGGGTAGTACAAAAAGTAATGTACGGTTTGTTTGAAAATCGGAAACAACCAGGTGATACTCCGTAGACAACCGTCTAAAACAGTAAACAGAGAGATATGCCGTTAATTTCAACTTACACTTTGGAACTCAGGGACACACATCACCTGAACAGTTTTGGAATCTCGTCCGTTGCGTACTGCTGTCACACAATCTTCTTTGTGTCCGCGCAGCCAGTGTCAAATATAACAATTATACAACGGCTGAAGATATCTGGAGAAGTGGGCGAAATCATTTATAACTGTGGCATCTGTTGAGCGAGTGTATGGCCTAAGTTTCAGAAACAAAGAAACATAGCAATGTTGGTCACTCATTAGTTGGAACATGCACTGAGCCGTCAGCGATCTTTTATATTGTTTCTGCTCATTTCACGGGTCTCCACACTCACGTAACAGAATCAGACTTCCAGGTCTGTCGGGAATTCAAGTTCCTACTGCGTATATATTCTTATTTTTATGCTGATGAACATGCTGCTAGTGGGCTAACGTTACGGTTAGATGCTGACACGGTAGACACGAAATCGAAACCTACGGTAATACGTCGGCACATGATGTTGAATAGCGACTGGTACGATGTTTCGCTGTTCTGGTGGGTTAAGAATGACTAGAAATGAGAATTGACGTCCCTTAAAGCACTCGCAACAATTATTTCTTGTCGTATATCAGAACATTCTTGACTTAATTCTAACATTTTACAATATGGCTGATCCCACCTGTCCTCTCTGTTTGTAAAAATTGGTCTATCTGCAATTTACACACTATCCAAAAGTAGAAGCTGCAGTGCAAAGTGCGCTAACTTGCGAAATCCTTTGCATCGATGCTCAGTAAGTAAGGGCAGCTGAATAATTATTCCACTACAGCGAGTTTCGCTGCCGGATGTGTGCTGACTGCACTATAACAATTGAATGATGTGAAGTATGATTTAGTCATTGGTTAGACTGAACCGTGTAGGCTTACCACTGCCCAATGACCTGAATAGCCATTTCTCAGACAAACTGGAGTCACTCTTACGTAATTCGTTCCGTGACAGAGGACATTGAAACATGTGTACAGCAGTACAGGTTGAATCCCCCTGGTTTAATTAAACTGGCGGTTTCGGACTTATCGATATACTAATCGGGGGCGGTCCGATGTAAATTACTGGACATCATGTTCATTGGACGGATATGCCGCGATATGGCTAAGAAACAAATGAAGGTATACCCTAATGATTCAATGTGAGCCAATCTGGACCGAGCATTTTAGCTCATCGCTTCTCACCTCACGACGATTCTTCAAGCGTGAACTCGCGGAAACTTGTGATCGCTCAGTAGATACGGTTATAAGTCTTCTTTTACATCCATTATGGGGTATTTCAAGGCACCTTGTCTAATGATATACGGTAGCAGGCGGAACAGCAACCCAAGAACCAACATAGAGCTTGCGATATCGCACACAGCACAATCATCAAATCCGACTTACTTAGCTAGGTACGTGCATATTGACGTGTACAAAAACTTCCATGAAAACCGCTGGGTGCCGGAGAGAAATGTGTACGTAGAAATAAGACATTCTTCGGCATATTGAATGAAACTCTATATTGCTTTAGACTACCAACATTGTCCAAGTCGCTCGTTTTTGCGTGCATTCCAGGTCTTGACTTCCTGGACTGTGCATGTTCGTGCAATTTTTTTTAATTAATTTTGAAACACCCTGATCAATTTCTCTGCAAATGACTCGAACCTAGTGTTCGGATGACGACATTTCTTGACTTCTCCCCTGTGAAAATATTGAACACCTTTGTAAGTTACTATCATTGCAGCGAGTTTTTGGTGGCAACGCCAAACGCTGTTGTAAGCTACTTATAATATTTGAGTAGCTAAAGTAAGAGCAAACTGGGACGACCGTCTCCGTATTTTCGTCTACATTCCAGCCTTTCATAATGCAAGAAATTACCGAGCAGCATGATGAGACTATTTTTTTCTTGTTCCTGAGGCTTTTCGAATGGGCTGGGATGCGAATATCTGCCATTTCAGTGAACCCTCCCAATATCTTCTAAGGACTCATAGATATATGACGCCAGACAATATGTTGTGTATTCTGGTGAAAGCAGACTGGACACAAATATTCCACTCGGAAATCCCTATTCTTTAACAAGTGGTCTAGTTCCACATTATTGTATGAACTTAGAGTCATCGCAATTGAGCCCAGGTAGTTCTTGTTACCATCAGAGATCATTTAGCTGGGTAAGTAATCCCCTATGGGCTACAGAGGACAGCCTTTCAAACACAGAATAATAAATACCTAATCATATGCAAACGGGATCAAGCACTAGTGTAGTTTTCCTAAACCGTCGTGACCATGTCAGTAAGATGGCGTGGTCTCTTTGTAATACCACCAAATTTTAAGTGTAACCTAGTGCAACGGCTAAAACGAACGCCATGGGGACGCAGCTCGCTTCTCCTAATAGGTGGAAGGACGATATACAGACTAAAAACGACTTGAGGGACCGACGCCTAATGAGGCACACACCTTGAATTATTACATATTCAAGGTCCATTAATTCGGAACAACTTTCCGAAGAACTCTGGATATATATAAGCCTCCCTACCATAATGTCGCTAATCGTTTGCGTAGTCCTGAAACCTCTTCAAAAGCTCAATGTAAGGTATGGTTTTCGGAGCATTTTTCTCCGTACTGAACATACTTGCGATCAAAATCTTCCCCAACAAATCAGTGTTTTAGCGAAAACATTCCAGCCTTTCATAATGCAAGAAATTACCGAGCAGCATGATGAGACTATTTTTTTCTTGTTCCTGAGGCTTTTCGAATGGGCTGGGATGCGAATATCTGCCATTTCAGTGAACCCTCCCAATATCTTCTAAGGACTCATAGATATATGACGCCAGACAATATGTTGTGTATTCTGGTGAAAGCAGACTGGACACAAATATTCCACTGGGAAATCCCTATTCTTTAACAAGTGGTCTAGTTCCACATTATTGTATGAACTTAGAGTCATTGCAATTGAGCCCAGGTAGTTCTTGTTACCATCAGAGATCATTTAGCTGGGTAAGTAATCCCCTATGGGCTACAGAGGACAGCCTTTCAAACACAGAATAATAAATACCTAATCATATGCAAACGGGATCAAGCACTAGTGTAGTTTTCCTAAACCGTCGTGACCATGTCAGTAAGATGGCGTGGTCTCTTTGTAATACCACCAAATTTTAAGTGTAACCTAGTGCAACGGCTAAAACGAACGCCATGGGGACGCAGCTCGCTTCTCCTAATAGGTGGAAGGACGATATACAGACTAAAAACGACTTGAGGGACCGACGCCTAATGAGGCACACACCTTGAATTATTACATATTCAAGGTCCATTAATTCGGAACAACTTTCCGAAGAACTCTGGATATATATAAGCCTCCCTACCATAATGTCGCTAATCGTTTGCGTAGTCCTGAAACCTCTTCAAAAGCTCAATGTAAGGTATGGTTTTCGGAGCATTTTTCTCCGTACTGAACATACTTGCGATCAAAATCTTCCCCAACAAATCAGTGTTTTAGCGGAAAACACTCATTCGCAAATTAATTTGGTTTTGCGAATATCTCGTTTGTGATGTTCCCGGGCTACTGAATGTGCTGCACCAGGCAGCCTCATGTTTCAGTCGCTACGATATTCGAGATATCGCGATACATGCATATTCTTAATGCACTACTCGTAAGGTTGCTGAAAATTCGTCGACAGCCCACGCCTGGTTTCGCCCTTCTTGGTGCCCACCAGGTAGGCGCAGTCCCTGAGTTTCCGTCAACCTTATGTTCTACTTGAAACCAAATTGCACGAAATTAGCGAAATACGCTCATTTGCAAACTGATTTGGTTTTGCGAGAAGCTCACCTGGAACCCAGCTGAATCTCTCGTTTGTGATGTCTCCAGGCTACTGAATGTGATGTCGACGAATTCTCTGCAACCTTTTAAGTAGTGCATTACGAATATACATGTATTGCGATATCTTGAATATCGTAGCGACGGAAAAATGAGGCGGCCTGGTGCAGCAACTTGGGTTCGTCACTGCATTCAATTTGCACCCGACACTGCCTAGTGAATCTGAGTTCATCCGTACTACTCGATACTGGCTGCCCAAGTAATCAGCTGCAGCGAAACACAAGAATTCGCAGACACCGTTGAATACCGATATAATGCAGAGGTACATCTGCCTACTTTACTCCTAGTAAGTGATTTCCCAGGAAAAATCACACGCGTATTCTCTCCGACCAGACTATGCTGCGATAAGCGCTTAAAGATCACTTACCCCGTCCAGCCAGCTCTGTATTGTTCTCAGTTCATTTGGACATTATTCGTTCGGCTGTAACGCCCTTCCGGTGCCTAGGTGCCATGCTACCCGAAGGAAGCAAGAGGGCTGGAATGCTGTCAAGTTGCCCAAGTCTAGACAGGGGTAGTCAAGAGGCAGAAGTCGGATTCGAACCACGGATTTTCGATCAGTAAATTCGCACTCTAACCACTTGAGCCATCTCGCCCCAGTTCATTTGGAGCATCGGGCCAAACAAGAGAAATTCGTCAAAGTTGGCGTTTGGCTGACTGACGTCCCAAAGGTCAAACAGTCATGAAGTTCGTCGGTTGTGGTTCATCCGTTGAATTCACGGATGGGCCCAAAACCGTCACGAAAGACGAGAATCCGAATATTGGGTTCCCTTTGAGCCATGGAGATCATCATCCATAAGCCGATCTACTGCCTTCGGAGTTCTGTGCAGCCGTCGTTCATGCACTATCCCACTTAACAGAAAACCAAATGTGGTACTCTCAGGCGAATAACGCGTACGACTTAACACGTGTCCCTCACTCGAACATGTGTCCCTTCGGCACCAGTCCAAGAGATTTGTAGACGGGGCCTCAGAGACAAAAGCTTGTGCACGCATGCATACCTTTGAAGATGGTACCTGTATTACTGTATTAGAGATTCCTTCCGAATTTTGTTGATCGTCTGGCAATTAGCTCTCTATAAAAGCGTGTTCATCGCCATACAGAATAAAATCTACAAAAATACATTAACGCACTGAGCAATGCGATGTGTTGAGCCAGTGATGTTACTAGAAGTTGTTTTCAATGACCATCCCCGTGTGAGCAAAGTCCAGACTAAGTACGAAACGCCATGCGGATGCATTCCGAGCTTGGCTGTTTGTCCCTTAGGTTCAGCAACCAGGCTCTTCCTTATGTCGGCAAAGCCCCGGTCTATTACCCCGGATATTGCGAAGCTTTGGGCCTACAACAGTGTTAGAAGTGACTCGCTGTGTTCATCTTTGTTTAGACCAAGTTGAGTGATGTCTTGTACTACTGGGGTCCTGTATATTAGACCGGAGTACGTCTCGTGTGATACGAACCACCGGACAAGCCTTTGGATACGTTGTGAGTATCGGCTGTTTAGTTGAGTCTACTGGCATGACCTAATGGGTGGTAAATGGTTTCCAACAAATAGGCGCTGGTGTGATTATCGGGCTAACAATTCTCAATTGCTATTCAAAGTCTACCCTACACTAATTGCATTATAATTTATTGTATTGTTTTGAGATGTGATTCAATGTATCTTATCGCATTCCGTTTAGAAGTATCCCCTGTATATATCTACAAAAGACTCGCAATAGCACATGGATAGTGTTAGCCATATTTTTGTTATGCATATTCTGAGTGATGCGGTCCATCAGAGGCCACTTTGCGTGCACTGTGGGGCTTAAGTGTTCGGTTGTGCCTTCTTGAATAGGCAGTTGTGAACAACTAGTTGAGGATAATGATGACTGTATTATCACCTCGTTCACCCTTCGGTCATATCCCGTCGGGTTTACCCTGGGTACAGGAGTCCACTGATCACCAAAAGCTTGAGTAGCGGACCATATAGTAACGGTCAACATTTGCGGTTTTCCTCAAATTTGAATCGAGCTTTGACTCCCGAGACAGATAGGTTCTTCTACACATACTTGGTCAAGTAGGGGTGCTCCCAGAATTTGTAAACACATATCATGCTACCTATTCCCATACTTCTGATCATTTAGGAGTTTACCACAAACTGTCCGAAATTTTTCCCATAACCATTCCAATATACTATCAATTTCACCAAGGAATACGTATTTCAAAGCATCAAGAACCCAGGTATCGAAATTACACCCAGGAAAAAACCGTTAGACTCGGACTACATGGATAACAGCGTTTCGTTATGTGATCACCATCAGTCCGCATAATCTACTTTTATCAGAATTTCGGAAGTGCTCCCTTATGCAGGGAAACATTTTGTGCCTTCAAACAGTGAAGTAGTGCTTCCGGATTTTCAATCCCCTGTCCTTCTGAAACTTAATGGAGAGAAATTTGAGCTTGTTGACCAGTTAATTTATCCGGTAAGCTGCATAAGCCGTGACGCATAATCAAAGTAAATACAACATTCGCGATGAGTCAGAATTGAATTTAACCAAATTCAAAGAACTGGCTCCATGAATGGCTCATCCAATCCGAGGACCCCAGAAGCCTTTAAAAGTTTGAGCACCGACTCATTTGCGGCATAGCGTGAAGTGGCGTGCACGCGAGTATTTCGTAATCAATCAGAATCAACGGAGCGGTGAATGAAGCTTATCAGGTCATGGACCATGGAATATGCACTACGTACGCCCAATTGCTGTCCATCAAGCGTTACTTTTATACTCCAAGCTTTTGTTGCCTAAGGGTTTTCAGGGGACATACTACGGTAGTGCAACGCGAAGTGAAGGCCATTACCATCAACAAGAGTGAGCTGAAACCTTGGCGCTTTCCTGAATGCGGTCCCCATTATTCAAATTTCATGTGGTTATAAAGCTTGCAGGACACAATACCCACAAGCATTCTGTCATTCCCCACCCGGACTGTCAAGCTAAATGTTGTCTGTTGTTGCAGTGGGCTCGTAGTTCGTGGGGGATGCTAGGTCAAGTCCGCTGAATACCTCTTACCTACCAAGACATTCGACTGTTCACCGTTGTGCACATTAGTCTTGATCATTTTCTCTGACAGTAGCCGCTATCTCTTTCTTTTCACTGTTTGTTAGGACATTCTTCCACCATGGTTGTATGCTAGTTAGGCAACGATATACATTACTAGAGTAACAATGGTAAGGATGGCGATGACATCTCACCAGATTGATCGTGAATCGAGAAAGGCAATTTCTGAGATCATTTATATCCGTCACCGAGCCACGCGCATGTTAATTAAGATCAAAAAATGCATGCGTAAGATTCCTTAGACACACGGATGTTTAAACTCTCAAAATGAACACGAGTCGATATTATCCAGGCCTGGAGAGAGACAAGAACACGGCAGCACGCTGAAAAATACTCTTTAGTTTCCGTTAGCTAATATTCTATGAAACTTTACTGAACAATCAGTTCTACTATGTGGTTTTGTCAATTGTAAAGACCATTGCAAGCAGGTTATGAATGTATATATCGGACCCGCACACGACAAGACAAGAATAAGCTTATAGAAATGGAAGTGAATTTGTGTAAGACGGTCATAGTTACACCCCAAGTGGAGAAAAGTTAAATAGGCTTCAACTGGTCATAGACAAAAATACACGGTGAACAGTACTTATTATACNTTTCGCTGTTGCAGCGTCTCCATGCCGCCATAGCCTGAGAATCTTGTAGGAGGGAGCAAATCTACAAGTCAGTTATAATCAAAAAAGCGATCTCACTGACTTCATCCGTTATTCGAAGACTCTTTAAATCATAAGGACGAATTTCTATACAAGAAGGCTGGGGTATTCCTTCATCGATTGTTTTGACAGTCAGGTTCTGGAAAGAACTACATACTGTGAAGCGGGAATGATAACTACCGGGACGAAGTTCTTCGTTGCGAGTTGCTGTCGCCGATTTTTGACAAGCTGCTCCTGTGATAACTTGCGGACCTCTATAAGCTCCATTAATCGAGCATTCAATGTAACGTCCGCCTAAAAGAACGTAGAACACAGAATATCAGTCGATATCAATAGGAATTCGGTGCACCGGTTGTAACTGAAGACTTCATTTCATGATAACAACAGACGCATATAACACTAAGTTGGACCAGTATTTCTCATGTAAAGCCGAAAATATAAGGGAGCAAACCGGAACTGGATTCAACACAGCAGTGACTTATCGACCAGTTCATTTTTCAGCTACAAACGTGTGAAGTGGTTCCAGCTGCTACAGTTTGTCCACTGAGGATAGATAATAAAAGAATGAGTCACGCATTGAAGACGACGGCTAACGCGAGTGACTGCTCTCATCATTTTGTTCAGTGTCCGAGATATCATGCGAACTTACAGTAATAAGCCACCCACCAACGCTGGCGCCTGGCTTTACAACAATCGGAAAGGGGTTCACCCAAGGGATATCTACAACCGCGTTGTCTTCCTTGACTTGAAAGCTGCATTTTACTCTGTGGACCGTCAGGTACTATGGCGGTGTCTATGGAACAAAATGTGTCCCCCATAAATTCTTAACCATCCTTAAGGCGCTGCACGCCAACTCCCGCGGACTCGTGAGGGTCTACGGGAAACTCTCGTTTCAGTTCACCATATCAAGTGGTGTCAGACACGGCTATCCTATTTCACCCTTCCTCCTCAAATTCGTCTACAATACGACTATGGGAGACTCACCACCAGCTTCTGATGCCTCTGGGGTCGAAGTGCTCCCGTGGCATTAGTTCACAGACATCGAGTACGAAGACGACATTGCTCTTCTTGGATGACGCCGTGGTAATGAAAACAACATGAAATAAGCTAAACTCTGTCTCAGGGTTTGGCATGCGCTTCGTACATGCAAAGTGCTGCTGCAAGACCTCATGCTTGTGGATGAACCGATTGAGACTAATTGGTCTACCTGGACAGCTGTATCAGTACCAGTGATTTCGAAAAAGATGATATTTCTATCCGGATTGGGATGGCAAGACTAGCTTTTGTGGATCTTCATCATCTGCGGCGTAGGTGTGACCTCAGCTTATTCGTCAAGGGTCGATTTTACAATGCTGTGGTGTGCTGCATATTACCATACGGACCAGAAACCTGGCCGTTGCGCGCTGAGGACGTCAAAAGACTTTCAGCGTTTGACCGTCGATGCCTTCAGAGCACTGCCCGAGTGTGGTGGGAACACCGGATCGGTGTAGTACGTCAAATGCTTTTCGGGAACATTAGCTTGTCCACGACAGATGAACTGATCACGCTGCATAGGTTGCATTGGCTTGGCCGCTTGCTCTTTATGCCGGTCGACTGACTTCCCAGAAGAGCTCTTCTCACACGAAGGGCGGAGACGAGCCAGGGGAGGTAAAAAAATAACTTGGCAGCTAACCCGGCAGAGCTGGTCATTTCCATCTCTCTGGACGGGGACCCCGAGATGGGACACATCAATGGTTTGAAACACCATCAGATATGGTGCAGTCGTGCCCTTAGTGGTACTCATGCATCTAAGTTATTGACTTCAATGCATAGTCTACGGTCAACCCTGTATTTACTCATAAGTTCTATCAACCGGCGCATTCAATGCACACCTACCTAGCAACCTCCTCAAATCATCCATGAACAAAACTGTGGTGCCTGAGAACCACTGTACCACAATAGCCTAGTTCTTACAGCTGCTTGTGATGCTGCTGCTATAAACCCTCAGTTGAAATGCAGTCTGGTCCTGACGCCGACTCACCTGAATCTCTCCTTTGTAGGCTATATTTTTACAAGTCTTATTTGAAAAAAGCGATGGCATGATCATTACCCATAACAGTTCGCTAGGTTCCAAAATCGATGTGGAAGAACAGGCGATTAAGTGTCAGATTTCGCCACCAAACATTTTACAGTGCAGTAGACACAGCCTTGGAGTTGACTGAATTAGGCATGAGTCAGCTCAAGAATGAGGAAGGGGGGTCCAGTATAAATTCCTAAGGCAAAATTCTAAGGATGGACAACGCGCGCAATTTTCAGGGCCTTGCTACAGGTCCCCCAAGTTTTACGGAATAATGAACTAAAATTCTCTGGTGACTGAGTGCGGGCCCTTTTGATAGACGTCTCGAGGGGGTTGCAAACGCTTCAACATCGTTCGGGAAGACAGTAATGCCGTGTGAGCGAATTGTCCTTGACCGATTTCCCGGGCGACATAGGGCATTTCCGCATTAAGTATGCAGTAAGTAGCAGTTGTCATACAAGTACAGTTTTACTGCTGTCCACAACCATGATGACGACACAGAATTCCTATTTCCATGGTCGAATAACCTCCTCTCTCAGGCCTTAGTGACAATATCGCATGAAAAATTCAGTCCTACGGATTTATTTATCTTGTCGTGGATAATAAAGATAATCGTTCAGCAGTAACAACCTTTCAGTGCGTAGACGCCATGCCACCCGAAGGAGGCACGACGGATGGGATACTGTCAGGTTGCCCAAGCCTAGACGGGACAAGCTGAGATGCAGAGGTCGGATTCCAACCACGGACTTTCCGGTCAGTAAATCCGCGCACTAACCACTGGACCATCTCGCTCCCACCTTTCCAGTATAGCTCGAAGAAAACTGTCGGTTAAACAATATACATGTAATTCATGATGCGAATGGTGGTGGTGTGGTAAAAAAAAGACACCGCTTAGCCGGCTGTAGTGATGTCGGCAAATGAGAAACATGGCTAAGAGACATGTTGGAGTATCGAGTGTCCATAGATAGCCAGGATTCGGTGAAACAAATTATGTTCTGTTGGTAGTTGTCTGATGCGCAGTTCCGCCGACTCACGGTAAATACTCTAGGCATTTGTGCAGAAACAGGATGATCCCACTGAAGAAGCGCTAACGTTACAGAGTAGGCGATCATGCGTAATGCAATCGTCATGGAGGTGACGAGAGAGACCTGAGTCAGTGTGGGTGCGTCTTTTGACGTGAGAAGATTAATGGATTACCTCCTACACACTAGATGTTACAGTATCGAAATGAACAGTTTTGCTTATGGCTTCGGAAGCCATAATCTGGGGAGTGATACAGGCCATTTCGTGTTGTTTTCTGTTTGCTTAGTGTCATCCACGAAGTGGCATGACGTCCAAGTTGTGACAGAGACTCTTTTCTGTGTATGTACCATATTTCTACCGTTGGGGGCGAGATGGTCGAAATGGTTAGAGCGCGAATTTACTGACTGGAAGGTCCGTGGTTCAAACCCGACCTCTGCCTCTCGATTTCCCCTGTCTAGGTTTGGGCAACCTGACAGTATCCCAGCCCTCGTGCAACCTCCGGGTGGCATGGCAGCTAGGCACCGAAAGGGTGCTACAGCTGAACGCTTTCTACCGTTGGTCACCATGTATCTGTCTGGCTTTGGTGTCCTGATAGTCTCGAATCATTCAGTTGTAGTGCCTGATCGTCATGTCACCCGAAAGAAGCATGAGGGTTGGGATACCGCCAGGTTGCCCAAGCCTAGACAGGGGAAGTCAAGAGGCAGACTTCGGGTTCCAACCACGGACTTTCCGATCAGTAAATTCGCGCTCTTACCACTGAGCCATCTCGCCCCGTCCTGACAGTCTAGAGAGGATGAAACTTATAATGGCAACTTTGTGCCTTGGTTAGACATTGGATGAATGTCCACTCATAGTGGTCATGATCCTGCTTGTCTGATTCATCGTCATCGATGCCTCAGAGAAATGGCTCAAGTGGTTAGAAGGTCCGTGGCTCGAACTAGACCTCTGCCCCTCGACTTCCCCTATCTAGGCTTGGTCAACCTGACAGTATTCCAGCCCTCGTGCTTCCTTCGGGTAGCATGGCGGTTAGGCAACGGAAGGGTGTTACACCTGAGAAATGCCTCAGAGACACCGTGAACAAAAACCGTCTTCTGATCTTGCAACAACTTCACAACCTACGGTGAGTGAACCTAGAGGATGTCACGAAAGATGGGAATTGGAAAGCTTCTAAACTTCGTACGTGAGACAATGAGAGCACCAACTAAATATCAGCTGGGAACAGTTTGGGAGAGTGAAAATAACTGGAAGGACAAATATAATAAAAACCGAGGGGTCAGGGGGCGACTGCTACCGCAATGTTCGCGGAAGAATAGGTCGTCATAGCTATGTGATATGGAAAAATCGTTCAACAGTAGCAACAGTGCATAACTGCCTACCGACAATAAGTTGTCACCTCTTCGTGGTGGTTGGACTTCAGTGATGCAATGATCCTGCGGGCTATACTGGCTGGAACTCAGGTCCTAAAGGTAGTCATGCCAGGAAGGCCAACGGGGAGCAGCCCGACGAAGGAGAGACCCCGTGCTGCGACCAATCATATTACGAGGTCTGGATATAAAGTCGTACTGTCCTCTGCGGTAGGTGTGTGAAGGCGATTCCCACAGACGACAAGCATGTCCATATTTATGCAAGCAGTGAGGCTGCCCTCCCCCGAAGGACGGGTTAGAAAAGCCTCAAGGTGAGGTACCTCAACTCAATAACTGTTTCCGTCCTGCGCAACCGGGACGTATCACTGGCCCTTGCAGCTCTTCGCCCAACGGCCTTCTCCCGAACTCCCTCTTTGTGAAGGCGATTCCCACAGACGACAAGCATGTCCATATTTATGCAAGCAGTGAGGCTGCCCTCCCCCGAAGGACGGGTTAGAAAAGCCTCAAGGTGAGGTACCTCAACTCAACAACTGTTTTCGTCCTGCGCAACCGGGACGTATCATTGGCCCTTGCAGCTCCTCGCCCAACGGCTTTCTCCCGAACTCCCTCTCCACCCATTATACAATGCAATGCAATCAACCCATTTGCCAATTCCCCAGCCACTGTTCCGTGTCACGACCGTTGCCCAGAGAAACTAACCGAAATAATCATTCACCAACTTCAAAAGATCTGATACACGATGCAGCCCTTAATGTCCGTAGTCTATATCAAATCGGGCAACAGACATCCTCTCCTTCTCTATCGATGTATGTTGTGCCTCCGAAACACTCATACAAGACCCCAATGCGGTCGTCCACCTCAGGCCACTTAGGACGAGTCCAGATATTCCACATTTCACCTTTCGGACATCCGGTGATCCTGGCTCAATGGCTCGTTGTATCTTCATTGTGGGAGTTGCACAAAGCCCCAAGGCCGAAAGCGCCTTACTGGACTCTCAGTACACAGTCACCTTGGCACTGTGGGGTTGTCTGGCTCAATTAAGATCAACGTAGGTCGACGTGGTAAACAATGTTTATTTGTCGTATGAGCACACGTTCCAACAGAATGCAGTACTGAAACTAAGAATGACGAGCGTTCTCGAGATCTCTCGCGACAGCTTCGGTTAGCAAAAAGAACGGATATAGTAACGCTGGCGGGTGATATGAATGCCCAAGTTGGACGACTAAGTCCGGAAGAAGCGCAGTTAGATGGTACATTTGGAACGGATGCTCCGCGTACGGTTGATGGGAAGCGACGGCTTCAGTTGTGTGCAGACTGTAGTTTGTTCCTGGCCAGTACGAACTTTCAACCTAAACACACATCGAGTATCTTGGAGGTCATCTACCAAAAGATAATCGTGGACTCAGTTGGACCATGTTGCAATCAGTTACCGATAGAGAGCCTCAGTTATGGATCTTCGTTCCTCCTAGGGCACGCAAACCAATTCTGATCACGCCATCGTCCAGGTCCGCTTAGCAGTTCGCTTTTCTCTAGCACTACACGCGCCGAAAGAGAGCAGCTCCATTCATCAACTTCGACAAGTTTCAGTAGCTGAAGAGTATCGAGCTGATCTGGCTAGAAAGCTACTGAAAAAGCACAGTCATGTGGACGATGGAGATAGCTTGAAAGGTAAACAGAGGCGAGCTAAAGAAGCAACGTTGTCAGCTTCCAGAATTGTTTGTCCAGCCCATCTGACTCGACACAATGAACGCTGGATATCTTCGAGATCAAGCGATCTTTTTGCTACCAGAAGGGCCAACCAGCACCCGGCGACCGCGATAGCGCACGCAGATCCCTCAAACACCGGATAATCAGGAGTTTGAACAATGACAAAAAGCGCTGGTGGATTTCGAAAGCCCAGGAGACGGAGAAGGTTTTCGCTGCAGGAAAGAGCCGTGCCGTTTCAACTGATTCGAAAATAAGAAAGGTGTCAGTGAGACAATATGCGAAAAAGACGGGACAGTAGTTCACTTTCCCAATCGAGGTCTTGAGCGGTGGACTGAGCACATCCAAGAACAGTTCACCTGGCCTCCTTCAACACAACCGCTGGAAGAACCAAGCTGGGTTTCGTTTTGACGGGGGATGCATCGACCGTATCTTTACCTTGAGACAAATGCTTGAACAGCACCACTCCTTCAGACGTCCTACGTTGGTTGTTTTCGTAATTTGAAAGCTGACTTCGATTCTGTCGATCATCAGCACTTTGGCTGTCTGGCGACCAAAGGTGTTGCTTCCAAATTTCCACCCCTCATGAGGGCACTGTATGTGAACTCCTGTGGGCACGTACAAGTGTACAAGAAGCTGCCGCCTGAGTTCACCACGTTCAGTGGTTTAAGAAAAGGCTCTCCTCTTTCCCATTTCCTCTTCAAGTTTGTTATCGATATGCTGCTTGAAATTTCTCTGCCTGTCTCTGAGACCTCGGGAGTCGGAATGCTCCAGGGATGTTCGCTAATAGACATTGAATATGTAGAAGATATTGCTCTCCTAGGTTTATATTCTTACCAAATGCAAACGATTTTAAATAACCTAAATAACTGCCGCACGATTTGGCATGCGCCTCACACCTGCAGAGTGTAAGGTGCTGCTACAAGACTGGGTGAGATCAAACCCACACTTCATGCTTGTGGGCGAGGCAATCGACTAGATAAAGTTGTTTACCTGGGCAGTTGTTTGATCTCCGGTGGACTGGCTGGAGATGGGATTATTTCCCGATCGGAAGGGCCAGGGAAGTTCTTTCCAACATCTAACAACTATGGCGCTAAAGTGACGTGAGTTTGTCTGCCAAGAAAAAGGTTTACACTTCGGTGTCGCGATCCATACTGCTTTATGGATCAGAGACGTGTACTCTACGTACGTAAGATGTCAGTTTTGATCATCGATGTCCCCGCGATATTGGTCAGATCAGGGTGGAACATCGGATTAGCAATGCTGAGGTACTCCAGATGGTCTTAGGAAAGAACTCTCCCGCGATAGATGAATTACTCACGCTTCATAGGTTGCGCCTGTTGGGACATATAACCTGCGGGCCAGAAGACCGCCTGCCTCAAAGAACTCTTTTTTCGTGCTGAGTGGAAGCGACTTGGCGGTGGACAGTGTATGACCCAGCAACGAAGTAAGTACGAAACCACTAAGCAGTAAACTTAGACGAGTCGGGAACTGCCGCTTTCCTGGATGGGCACCTCGGAACTTAAATCACAAATGGTTAATGACATCGTTAGAACTGGTCCAATCGCGCAATTAGTGGCGCTTGTACATTAAAGCTATCGCCTCCAATGCGTAGCTATCCAACTTCCAAATAAACTGAACACGCCTTCGCCTCCAAGGCTTGGTTGTATGTTCCACACTCCCGTTTTTTGGTGCTCGAAACTGTATTAGCTTGAATGAATGTGCCTATGGTACACGATTTATAGCAAATAAACTGAACTGAATTGACTGCCGAAACCTAGACAGAAAAAGTCTAGAGGTCCGGTTGGAACCTCGGACCTACCGGTCAACAAATTCGCGCTCTAACCACAGTGAGATGAAAGCGTTTACCATCGAAATGGGTGGTGTGATATTTACGTCTTAATCACCAGGTCCCATGTGTTTCCGCTTGCAGATTCTTCAAAACCTTGTAGAACGTAGTACGCAACCGTGGCCAAGCCGGACTACCTAGCTAGAGCTCATCTATCGTTGTGTGCTAGGCCTACGTCGGCTGAGGTGCAAAAACGGCCTTATTCAACATGAAGCCAAAATGTGTCCGTTTTGAGACTACTCACCCAGATTCTTTCTTAACTATAGTAAGGCTTTCTGTCTTCGTAGTATTGTTGCAGTTGACAACCGGTGTATTGTCGTCAATGATATTGACAAGGAAAGCACAAAATGTAATAACGTATTCTAAAAGAGCTAAAAAGAGCAATAGTTCGGACAGTCGTGGTTGTGTTGCTGGTAAGAACCTTGTTGATTCATAGTACGCAGACGACATCGTCCTAATATTTAATAAAAATAATAAATCGTTCAGTTGTGATACCATCCCGGTGCCAAGCTACAATGCCACTTGACGAAAGCACGTGGGCTGAGATGTTGCCTGCTGATCCCAGACAGATGTCGAGATGCAGAGGTTGTTTCGAACCACGGACCTTCCGGTCAGTAAATTTGCGCTATAACTACTGGGTCTTCTCGTCCTGGTAATTGTATTAGGTCTGACGGAAACGTGTATGATGAAGTCACTTCATGGATCTCAAAGGCCAGAATCGTGCTCGCTAATTTGCTTCACTTGTGGGTCTCAAGGGTCCCATGCACCAGGCTACAGTAAGGGATGTATTGTTGTATCGTTTCGAAACATGGCTTCCGAGGACAGACGATGTGAAGTATCTTCCGGTTTTTAACCGTCGGTGCCTCAGAAGCGTTGCTGGTGTCAGAGGGCACCAACGTGGTTATTAGAAAATGGGTATCTGGTTGTGTGGCGAAAAACATCCAGCACCACAAACTGCGCCGGCTCGGTCATGTGCACTCATGCAAAGTGGCGATTGTTTTACGTGCTTCCCTCATAATGGCGTGAAGCGCGAGGTGGACAACGTATGACCTGGTAGAATTGTGGAGTGACGACGAGTTTAGGTGTTGGTACAGTTCGTTCTCCAGAGTGGGGTCCACGTGACCCACCCTCTGCAAGAAACGGCGACTGGTCGATGTCAGCGGCGTTCATGGTGTCAATTTCTTTCCAAGTTGTCTCAGCGCTTAGAGATGTACGTACCTCAGGATGCTTGTGATAGGCCAGCACTCAGTCCTCTCCCTCACCCGGAGCTTGAGATGGCTCAGTGGTTAGGGCGTCAACTTACAGAGCTGAAGGCCCGTGGTTCTAACCCGACCTTTGTTTTTCGCCTGCCCCCGTCTAGGCTTAGGCAGCCTGGAAGTATGCCAGTCCTCGTGCCTCCTTCCGTTGGCATGGCAGCGAGGCTCTAAATATAATCAGCTTGAATTTTATGGTTGTGCAGCAGTGACGCATCATTATCATCAATTTACTTTTTCAGACCCTCAGTTCGAATGCTCAGGAACAGTTACCAATGGGCCCTTCTACTCGCCACCTCCATCTGCACTTCGATTTTACTATCAAACATAATCACTTTGTGTTTTTATCTATTCGCCCACTACGATTTTATCCTCTTGACGGGCTCTCCTAGACAAGCGGTCAGCTCCGATAGTTCTGAAGCAGGACATTCGTTTCTCAGCCTGAATGACTGGGTGATGCTGGTAAATCAGAGCTACGGCCCTTCAGCGGCAATGGGTGATGAAGCCCAGTACCTATCTGATTCATTACCATGCACAATGGAGACCTGTTTTGACTATGCTCGCTGCGCAAGCGATTTCAAGGTGAGTGCTTGCTTCTCAGATATCTTTCGCTTCTCTGCTCATCCCAAAATAGTCTAAATTTTAACACTGCCGTTCATTAAACGTGCATCCGTGGCACCCTTTCGATGCATCACTGTCAAGTGAGCAGATGCAACCGGGTTATCTTTTCCATACTGCAGCGCTCGAACCACGCACGTAGGTCGAGCGGACGACTTTGCCTTGATCGTTTCCATCTAAAAGTAGCTGTTGAATCGGCTGTTGTGTTTTTTTGGGTTACGTGGTGACCATGGGTTGAAAGAACGTCATGTTTTATAAGGGCGAAACGGCCCAAGTATTCCGGAAGGTCCGTGGTTCGAACTCGACCTCTGCCTCGACTTCCGCCGTCTAGGCTTTGGCAACCTGGAAGTGTCAAACCCCTCATGCTTCCTTTGCATACCATGGGAGCTGGGCACCGAAAGGGTGCTACAGCTGAACGATTAGTATTTCCATGGCATCCCCCTACCACCGTGCAATCTTTAAGCCAAAGTGACTACGTCACCGGAAAGGTGCTCGATTTCTTGCCCGATTTCTCAGATCACCATGAGACTATCTAGAACGTTCAGTCGTGGTAGCTGGTTTCGGGACTTCATCATCCAGAGGAACGCCGTTGGGGTTGTTAACACTATGAGTGAAATCATTTTAGTTACGTTTCAGCTTTGTGGGGCAATCCATAGTCCAAAAAGCCTCCAAAGAAAAGCAAACAAGCCGAAAGCAGGAGTGACCCCGGTTTTGGTGACATCCTTTTAAACAGCAAGAATTTGATGGCATGCCCGCACAAGAACAACACTGCTGAAAATGGCACAGCTATCCAAAGCTGTATAATTCTATTAATTTCGAGGTGTGTATGACGGTCCTGAACCCCGCGTGTGCGCAAATCTTCAGAAGTCTAAGTAAGCATGCAGAGGGACTAAGCCCAGGGGACTCCCGTCGGGAAGGTTAGATTCATGAAAATAACCCGAGTGTCCGAAACCAACTGACAAAATCCAGCTCCGCCAAGATCGCTTCGGGAATGCCGCCGAGTCTCAGGGTCAGAAAGCTAACTGTCAACTATACGTTCACCTAGCCAATCGGTAATGTGTTACGACACTCGATTGCTCATGCGTGTCCTTGATAGGGTATCAACCAATCACTCAGTGCCCTCAAATCAAGGTCGCCAATACACCTCAAATACCGCCACAATCCACTTGCGAAAAAATCCTTGCGTTCATGTTGCGTGAAGCTTTCCATTAATAGTTTTTGAAGCCCGGGGTTACAGTCGGTCACCGCAGCCAGACGAAAGCGAAACACAATCTAGTTCATAAACGGATGAAGGAAATTTTGCTGCAACAAAAATTCAAATCGATTCACCAGAAATACGATTTGTTTGAATTTTGACGTGTAAATTCTTCAGTCAGAAAAAGGATTCCGCCCCGAATGCTGGCGCATTCACAGCGTACCACTGGTAGCCTGATATTCAAACCAATAAAAAATTGATTATATTTTTAGTGATTGACAAACGTACAAAGATTGTTCCGGGCGACTGAGGTATTTTTCAATTTCTGTCCCAAAGAAACGCTTGTTTTACTTTATTTTCCTCTTGCCAGACGTGCAAGCGTTCTTAACTGTGAAGAAAATGTGGGACCAAATCAATCATATCCTGCAAGCTTTGCCCATGTTTACGTTTTGCTCCCGGGTTATGGAACTTGTGAAAGAGTAGTCTCAAACAATCTAAGCCTTATGCTGCTCCCGGCAATCTAGAATATGAAATGCTAAATTCATCTGTCAGGAGTGAAGACCAATTCGAACGTCCAAATTTCACATGGGGCCTACAACCGCCCTCGGAAGTCGGTGCCAAGCTGACTATTCGAAAATGTCAAACAGTTTCTCTAGATAACGCGGTCATGAAGTACACAGTTTGTCAACGCCCCTTGATCTGAAGGCACGACACAGCCAGTCTAAAGCGACCACCGCCCAAATCTGATTTAGTTTTCCCAAGAGCACTTCGGGCAGCCTACCATGTCAGCAAACAAAGAAAGAGTAAAGTCCGTATTGCTGTAATTCCGGTGTGCCTAATTGTATATCCTCTAGTTTTTCTCTACAAACACAAGTGCTTTGGTCCATATTTGAAAGAAATCAAGTGTGAGAATCGGAAACCCAGTGGACTGCCCATCCGGAACCAAAGAACGCGACGCATACGGAGGCGTGCAGAGTTCTAGTGTGGAGATGAGTTCACGACCTATCATATTCGGGCTTTCCGAAACCGTGTGACAGTTAGTTCACGCGGATGCGCGATTACGTTACGGCTTGGCACGGCTTCCGATGTTAGGCTCATTGAGCTTCATACCTAGAGGTGATCAGTGCGCCATAACAAGGACCAACAATTAGCACCGCCAAGAAGTCAGCAGGACCCATGCTTCGTTTTCATATGGATTATGAATGTGACGTGGATACGACGAACCTAATGGTCTACCTTGAAAGCATCCTTGCTATTTTACATCGCGTCGATCGTTTTCAGCGTTCAGCATCGACGATCACCAGTCTGTACTAGCTTAATCTAAATATGCTTTTTGAGTCCTCAGGAGTTATGAACTCAGGCAATGCGGCAATTCCAAAACTACTATTATGCCATGCTCTTGGATTTCGTTCGAAAACGAGGCGGATTTCATCACAAATAACATGAAATCGTTGAGCAATAACCAGTCTTTGTCACCATAAGTTAGCTCTTTTTGATGCTGGTCTCTCAGAGGACCAGTTGCAAAGGTGCGCCGAAGAAGAACCCAGATGTTTGTCGATTGCCGCGCACCGTGGACTGTCATAGTAAATATGCCTAAAGGTATCTTCGAAAACTGTGCTTTGGATCCTCGGAAGACTATGAGGGCAACGTTTCCTGACATGGGCGACACTGCTGCCTGCTGTGACAAACCTGTCATGGCAGCTGCAACTGAACATGAGCCTCTGTCCCGGGCGGACGAAGGTAAATTGTTTCGGGTAACTCCTAAAAAGAAATGGCCGTCGATCACAACCACGAACACGCCTACTTCCGTGAGATTATCCGCATTATCCAACGAAGTAAAGCCTTAAAGTAAGGATACTAAAGTTGTTTAGCTGCTGCGATGACTTCTCGGCACCTATCCACTGCTTGAACAGACCCTCTATTTGGCTCTTAAGCAAGAGATGTCAGTGGGATTGAACGAATGTCAACTTGCACTCAAAGGGGTGAAAAGCCGATCGCAACCAGGACTTACGCTCATGCACTTCAACCGAACACTCATTCTCAATGCTGACACATCCAGCTTTGCTGTTGAGGTGCTCACATAGCACGAATCCCCCGCCAGTATGTAGAGGGTAAATGCCGGCCACACCCACTAACTAACCCGATATAACAAAATAGCGGTTAGATCGAAAACGATACATTTGAGGTTCTCGTCTCTTCCATCGGTTTAGCTTTTTACCATCATGCCGAAAACGATACATTTGAGGTTCTCGTCTCTTCCATCGGTTTAGCTTTTTCTTAACCATCATGCCAGGCTCGCGAATGCGGTGGAAACCCCAGTGAAGATGTTGGTGTCTTCTTATAATTTCCCCTTTGTGCTTCGAAAATATGTGTAGGAGTACACGCTCAATAATTACGTCCTGATCGTAGAAAACGCGAAACGGGGCAGCTATTTGCGTTCGTGTAGGGTAAATTTCCGGTCGTTGTTGCAGTCTTTGCACCTGGCGATTTTAATGATGTCTTCGCAGTTAGTAGTTTTGGTCCACAGAACATACGTGGTATCGGTCTGAATTAACTGAGCAAGAACTTTTTTGCCTTCAATAATGCAAGACATCTGATCAGCTTTTTGAGGATATAAAGAATAAAGAATAAAGAAGAGAATCAAAGAATGAACCATATGAATTTCCTTCATTCCACCCTCCCCTTCGAACGAAATTATTTTAAAGAAAACCACACTGTATAACCACTCATTGCGGTCGTACTACTGCAGTAAATATACGAGCCTACTTCGCTAATGTGTGCTCTATATTTTTCGAGCGTGTGTATAGCGGTCCGACTACGCATGCTGCTATGATGATGGAGGGCCGTCGCCGGCACTCATATCAGGCTCTTCTGAACATTTGAAGCCACACAATCAGTGGGATGCCCAAGTATGATCCTAGAATCTACGGTATGTGGCCGCGATGGGCAGCTGTGGTTCTGGTTCGCCGGTGGTTCCGAGCCTGGCCTTTAAATTCGGGAAATAAAAAAAGAGCACTGCTGTTTTCTGATTGTTACTGCTGGTGTCGGCCTCTCCTCGATTGACCTATTTGGCAACGCCATAAACAATAACAAAATCTGGCTTTTTAGCCTGTCCAAAAGTATTCAATAAAAAATCAATATACCTGGGATAGCCGAAAGAAACCCTGCGATGCCATGGCCTACGTCGTCGTGGATAGCTGTAACTGCCTTCGTCAATATCGAGGCTGCACCGCGCCAAAACCTACCTCGTCAACCAAACAAAAAGACAAACCAAATTTGCTGCTCCCAGGAGTGGACACATACAACACATATAAACATACATTTAGACTCCCGACTCTCCACTATCAACATCCGAGGATAGCATCGAAAAATCTTCGTCACGCACCACTCACTGATTAAGGCTGATAGTAGTGCTTCGGGGACTGGGGACCTTCTCCCTCGCATCCACCTTCCTTCCTAGATTGTCCTAGTATTGTCCTTCTTACTAACAACCCCCAGGAATTTACACCCCCCAGTCGTTACGAGTTTGGTTTACCCTCACCACACCGCCTCTTAGCCCACATGCAGTAAACTGTCCTGTCTCAGGTAGTATAGTTATATTGACAATCTTAGCTTCACTCTGATGACTACACTACTGAGTACAGATTCATCCTTATCCTGTCTTGTTTAATCACCTGATGTCCTTCCATAACTGTGGTAGACGATCATTTTTTTCCCTATTAAAGGACTATATCCTGTCTGATAACCCCTATAACTCTCCAGACCCTATTGATCTCATCTCATTTCATTTTCTCCCCAAGCTTCGACCCGTGGTAATGCGCGCTATGGACTATCTGTTTGGCTGTTGTCAACTCCACCCGATTCGTGCATCACGAAGGAAGGGATCCCCGATCTGAAAATAAAAGGGAAAACAACAACAAGACTGCACATCTCAGCCTAACAACCTAATTCACGACGTCCACCACGGGGCTGTCCAGAAACCGAAGTACTTCAGTGCAGTGATGGTACGGCGCTGGAATACCCGGTTTGATAGCATACCCGCAATTGTTCCCCTCTTAAGTTTGTCCAGGCCCTCTCGCTCACTGGTTCCCATACCGACAACCACAATCAACCTTCATTGTTCCCGGCCACCACCGGAAGGCGTTCATTTCAATCTGCCGAACCTTCTGCCAGATGCAAAGATCTCGACGGCTTTTATTCGTACTCCTCACCGAATGAGTCAATTATTGCTCAGCTTGCGTGAACTCGTTTCCCAAGAAACTTTTACACTCGACCCTGCTTCATCTGCAACACTAGTGAGTCGCTTCACTGCACACTGTACTTCTGCGTTTCCTGCTACCGTTTGTCCGTAATACATTTTTACCCCACTACACCACCCCCACATACCTTTCCGTGGCCATCCGCCATAGCCCAAGGCCATGAAGCCCTAGTGACGGTTCCGGACTTTAGTTCAAACCGGCCTGCCATGTCGTGGCAGCTCTGCTGCATCTCCATATCCATTATTCCGGCCCTACACTTCCTGTAGTTTGAAGTTTTTTTTTTTTTTTCTCATGTTCCAGTCTGGAAGCTCTTTGTTATGCCCTCACTTGTATTGTTTTCTTTGCCCGCCACTTTTAAACCTCAACGTTCAGATCTCGTGCCATCTGATATGCTCTCCATAGGACATAAAGAGACCTTGTAATTTTGGATTCCTACCCATGCCACCTCAGGTGTGATAAACTCTACTCCAATAAGGTTTACTGTTTACGTCACTTTCCCTTTTCCCATTAAACACAAACCCCACCAGTCACGCCTTTATTCTGACTGTAATGCTATGATCATGCCCGACGGTATGCTACCCACTAGTTGGGAATTATTATTATTATTATTATTATTATTATTATTATTATTAGGTCATCATATCATGATCAATGGCCGACGTTCGTAATGTTATAGGAATATCATGCATTGTTGGGGCCTCACTCGGCGTCGCGGAAAAACCCTCGCGTTTTTAGGTTTGGTCATCATGATCAATGGCCGACGTTCGTAATGTTATAGGAATATCATGCATTGTTGGGGCCTCACTCGGCGTCGCGGAAAAACACAGGCCTCGCGTTTGCACTGGGTAATTAAGGTGAGTAGCGGCGCCCACGGTCATCATGGTATGTGGCAAAGTTTGACCTTATTTCCTGGTCATGTCGTTGCGTTTTGTGACTTAGTCTAGCTTAGTAATGTAATACTTTGTATTGGGAAAGATGTCTCACCGGCTGTTTGTAATCCACATACGGCTATCTGAAAACGTTGCAGTATCTACTAAATATTTGGATACGTCTGATAATAGGGAACATCAATATGGATACCTGTTCGCGTCAATGTTGTACAATGCCTCAGGTTTTCCTTGTTTTTTTACTGAACGCAGGGTGAACTCCGTACAAACAGTGTAATGCCGAATCTAAGTGAACAAATTCATCCAAATTGTCACGTCCGACGAGTGTTAAATATGCAGATACTGCACAACCATCCACCTGGATGGAATTTACACTGGATATTGCGTAGGGTTTGTCTCGCATTTTAAAAACACTGCGGAACGTAAAAATACGCTAAGAGTTGATTTGATGCTTTATCTCGTTAACCGGTATTCACAAGTGAATCGGCAGCGGTAGCCGACCCCGTATTTTGTTCATTTAAACAAAATGCTGTGGGCAACATATCACTGATACGTGCGATCAGATCATAACTCCCGTAATATTCGCAACCTGTGAAACCACACGGTTTCCGCGAAATTAATTCCGGGTTGCCTCTCGGAGGCATCCATTTTTATGTCAAGTAGAACCAAAAGTGCCCAATGACCTGTGCATAGCGCTTACAACTTCTGGTTGCAGAACAGCTGTCCCGGGCATCAAAATACAACCTTTTGCAACAGCAGATGGAATCATGCCTGCCCACAACTTGGCCATGAATTGGGTCCAACCACGGTCGACTGGTCACCAGACTTCATCGCTGGAATTAAAGAAAGGCATCATTTCAGGCCGTCAGGAGCGAATTCATACATTATGTCTGAGGCAAACCAAGCTAACCTGCAGGGCATGGCACGGTTCTAACGTAGCTTTCAAGATACATGAAATTAACCAAAGGAAAACATTCCACCTCTTGGTGTGGCTTTTGTGCACGGAAAAATCACGGAATAGACGGTCGTCTGTTGGCCTAAATACGACGCGGTTGCTTACCAGGAAGCATGGATATCACCAGAATTTATCATATCCGTCAGTTTTTCGAAATGTGAGGGAATGACGCGCTAGTTCTCTGGACCGCTTACCTCTACTTTAATGTGATGTTCTTTAACTTCTTTAGAGCTTTCGACGGGCCTCTGTGTGGTGTTCTATCGGAACAGCCGGTTGGTAGGTAAAGTTGTCTAACTTCGTTGTAACAAAGAGTTGCATTGGATCACATCTTTTCTGCGACGGCATAAGAGAAGTCATCTTTGCACACCACTGTCACTAGTGGCACCTGAGTACCTATTTTAGGACCAAAGTTGTTTACGCTGATGGCTTAAATGGGCAGTGTGTTTAGCGGCCCAATAGCTGTCGTGAAATAACATGGCGTAAATTTTCACGCCAAGGCGTCCAGACTATTTCACAGAACCATATAGGCTGTCAGTAATGACTGAACTTGCTGGTAAGCATGTTGCTTCGGAGATGCTTCGAGTGATTCCTGCCGATACGGACCTGCTCCATGCATACTTGGTTCTAAAAGGGACTCCAGGTAAGCTTGAACCCGCGGCCCATCTTTGATGCGCTTGTTCTTTAGCCTGATGCAGTACTCCAAAACTGCTGCCAGTTACAGCGGTGGCCAGCTGCCGCTTTTATTTTAATTTCCGTCAAAATCCGCCTCTGAAGAAAATATTCCTCAGTCATGGTGCGTGCAACCAGCGAATGAAGTCTACCGGACCTTGATGGTCAATTTTCGGGTGGACACCGTCAACGTAACGCATTGCTGACAACTCTCCTTCTTCCATAAACGCTACCTACTCAGACGTTCTCACATAAAGGAACGGTCCCCTACGCTTCCTTGCCAAATGGCCGTTACAGATCTCTGGAACATCAAGCAACCGAGACTTCTTTCTCTTGTTTTTTCTCGACGCAAGGCAAACTCCCGTCGCTGTGGTGCACGAGACACACCACGCGCCATTTACTGAGCTTAGTGGCGGCAGCGATTCCCTGCATAGTTTTCCAGTGATTTATTCACCGTTATTGGAGATAGCAGATGATTTCTCAAGCCCAACCCGTTAGCGTTCTCCCTGACAGTTTACAACTAGAATAAAAAGGGCAAGACTTGTTCACCTTGGATGTAAATATTCCAAGAGCATGATTCAAACGGCAACCTTGGCCGACCACTTCCTTTACAACAAACCCAGGGCAGACTTTTCGTGAACATCCTAACAGGGGTCGATTAGGACGTCTTTGAAACTTATCCACTTGGGTGACCGTGAAGATGGATTTTTCAAAATTAGCTTATGAAGATTTTGCACCAACAATGAATTCGCCGGGACAAAGAGGTTTCCGGAGCGGTGGATTTCACTTGGTGTTAGCCTAAAGCGACTACATGGTTTGGGACCATGTTGCTCATAGCTGTTTGTTTAAGTGGGTAACCATTCGGGCTCACAAAACACCACCCATTTATACTTAATTTAGAAAGCAAAAATAGGGACACTGCAAAGATCCTTAGATAATTTCGAGCCACAANAAATAGGGACACTGCAAAGATCCTTAGATAATATTCGAGCCACAATTAGCCAGGGTGCATTTCTGAGTAATATTTTAATGCAATGTGCTATTTCGATGTAATAGACTGGTTAAATTGGTCTACTTAATCTCGAGAAAGGAGCGCTTTTCGCCAATTTTGCCTTGTTTCGCGTACACCACTTGAAGATAGCTCAGTGTATTGTGCAATATGAACCCAACTACGTACCAGTGAAAGTGGTCTCAATAAAAAAACGTGCAAACATTGCGGGAAACGAGAAGTTCTCAAAAACTTGTTTGTAACTTGTCGTATCTCCCCCAATACAAAACACAAATCCAAATAATCTGATTTCTTGAGAAAAAACCTCACGCGTTTTCGCTTAAGACAGTTGCTTATCACGGCCAATAAGCATGAATTTACGCGCGTCTCACAGCGGAAGCTTCAGCTACGCATGACAGACTAATATAACAGCCACTAGCGGCTTTTCGTCACAATAATTTCATCCGTTGTCCCTCTACAATACTCTGATAAGCCTGAAAATAATAAAGCTGCCTTCAGCTGGCCATTTATTTCTATTTAATTTACTCGCCGAAATTAGACGGTCACTATAATTCTCGCTTTTCGTAGATCTCTTTTTGTCGACAATTATTCTGCTATGAAAAAAGCGGATCTGAGCTATGGATATACTAGGCTCATGTAAAGCCGGAATGAGCAGCGTATCTGTAAAGATTAAGCCCACGAATGAGAACGGGTGGCTTCTGAATAAAAATAAGTAGCCAGCAAGATGGCCACATAGACCTATTTGTATTGTAATATGCACGCTATGGAAGCACCAGCGGACAGTGATTCTCCGACGGCAGGTGTTCACGACACTTACTGTGAATGGAGAACAGAAGCAAAGCTCATGAGCCAAAGCCCAGTAAGCAATGCTGTACATCAACAATACTTACATACGAATCAATTAAACTGACAGACACCGTATACTACAGTATACGTGCAGGAACGAGCAGACGCTAGGCTTGCACTAAAAAACAAGAATTCACGGCAGCCTATATCTCACCTTTCTGCAATCACCATGATGAGAATCCACTTTTGGGGTGCTGTGCATGCGCGCCGGAGAACCTGATTGAACGCGTATTTTGTCATGTGGAAAACTGCACAAAGAAAATAACTGTTTCTTTACTGGATTTGAACGTTGACTTAAACCGGTCCCTGAGCCACTAGTCTTCCTGGAGTTTCCTCTGAATCTTCCGAGCCTGGTTGCCACTGTGGTGCAGAATCCGAAGCAAACGCGCCTTCGCACGCGCAAGCCATCCACTGATCAAGATACCAAAGCGTGCCCACCCTCGCTGCACACGAATACTCTAATTATAAATGAGGTGCAGCCATCTGTTGGTTGAATAGGAGAGACGCCGGAGTTGGTCCTCCGCAAGATTTCCAAGTCATGGCGAAATCTGCATGGTTGCAATCCGGTGAACACCTAATTGCTCGGCCGAGTTATCAAATTGGGCAATGCGGCGGAATCAGTCAACCGCTGTTAGAATTAGTCTGTGAAAGAAATGATAACGTGTTCATGGAACCTATACGGTACCTCATGGATTTGCCTACGTGGAAATATCACGCTATCTCGGTCGAATAAAGCTTTTGTGGTCAGCCTTTGTGATGTCATTTCATCCTTGAACAAGTTAGAATGCTTCCCAAACGACGCTGAGTGCTTCATTAAGACAAAAGCTTACATGTTTTGGGCGCGATCTCCATACAATATACCACAAGTAGGGTGTGTAACTTTCATAAACTCAAAAGGTTGGGGGCTATGAATGAATTTACCAGACGCCGTATTTAGCGTGTATAGCCACAAATTTTTCGTCGGCTGGAACGCGTCAACCCAGGGTTATTTGTTTTGTGCGATGAAATTTGGTGCCCAAAACGGCCACCGTCAGATTCGACCCACATAACAAGGCTGCACTCCTGGGATTTTGTGAACACCAATGTTTTGTCGCTAACCTAACTAGGGGCCGCGCTTGATGGAGTAGCTACAACTATAATGAGTGGTCAGCACTAGCATATTTAACTGTGATGTTGTGACGATGAGTATGCCGAGATCATCGGGTTCTTATACCTCGTACGAATTAGCAGGGGCCAGTAAGTAGTCTTGTTGCAATGATTGCTCTGCAAGACACTTCCCGGGGTACGAGGACATAAGCTTGCGTACTCGGTTACTCAGACAGGATAACAGACAACATTGATACAGGAGTGATCCTCGCGCTTGTCGTNTTCCCAAGTACATGTATTTGTCCACCTTGGAAATCGTTCACGGATAAAAGCCACGAATACGAAGAGGTAGCAGAGAAACACATTGGGCATAGATATTCTGTATAGGAAGTGGAAACCTGAAGAATATCATGGATTCCGGAAGATCATTTTCTAATGCCGATTACCGAAAGGCGCTACGTCCCTATTGACTATCCATACTAGTACCGGTGCAGTTTGTCTTCTTGCTCCCCAAGGTCATCTGCAGTGTACTTGTTTGCCGTTGTCCCCGCTGGACGAGCTTCAGTAGCTCATCCGCATAGATGTCGTGTTGTCCTTGTCCTTCTGCTCGAGGACTATTTGGATCCTCATCGGAGCTGAAGATTTGTGCGCTCGTTCTCAGGGCGGGTACAAAATTGGTTGAAGATATTTTACCAGTACGATTGCTTGATGCTCCACTTTCCTGGCTTCATACAACAGGATGAATAATCGAAAACGACCGCCGCTTACGCCCCCTCCTTCCTCTTCCACATATTTGCTCTCCCACTCTAGTGAGGTTCGTTCGTGTCGTCATCTCCGTAGGCCCATTCTCAAAGATTGACAAATGCATTCGACACTCATTATCAGCAGCTGCCATATATATATATATATATATATGGTTGACTTGGTCACCAGGTCCACGCATTTCGAAATAATCCTTTAACCCGGACGCTCAGTTCGTTTGAGTTTGGCGTCCGCACCCTTACATACGAGCAGCAGATTCTCGCATGTACTCTGGACCCGCCTCCTGTTGGTGTATGCTGTAGTGTGCACGCTATGGAGGCACCAGGGGACAGTGATTCTCCGAAGGCAGGTGTTCATGACAAATATCACTATTACCGCAACATTTTTAATTTTTCGATTCTGTGACCTATGGGGAGTTCATGAAAGCCTCCGAAGAATTTCAACAACAAATAGAGCCTTAATTTGATTCATGCGCGCCGCAACAGCGTTTTTAAGTGTCTGTTCAAGGGACACTTCCTCTTTGCATAAGGTGCAACGTTTTTGTGAAATATAATCCCCGACGACTTACATGGTCCACGTATGTATGTGGTGGGAGTGCTGTTGACACAAAGCAGGGGTACCTAAAGTGCCTTCAGCGAGTGTGTATAACTTTCAGTCGAAAAATGAGGTCCAATCTGATGGGGGCGCACTAGCGAGAAATTGTTTGGAAATATCGTTTTCTGTTCAAGACAATTCCTGTGGATGTAAAACACAGACAAAGCTCATGACCCGAAACCCAGCAAGCAAGGTCGTACATCACCAACACTTACATATAGAGCAACCAAACTGACAGACAGTGTACATTACATGTGCTACCTCTGGAAAGACGGTTCAAGACCCAGGTACGGCTGTTAAACTGATCTCGCCATCGTTTTGTCAGTTCTACTTGCACACCTGTGGTGATCCAAAAACTGCTGCGACTAATTCTGCAGTACTATGCAAAGCAGTTCTTACATCATTTTGCGTGCCTTCCTGTGGCGTGTTGATATCGTAGTGGTTGTTGGTTATATGAATCTGTAAATTGGTAGATTTAGCGCTACTGAGGCTCATTTGGGTGGCCTTTTTGGAACTGAATCGGGAATCACGGAAATCGGCAAATACCTGCCGTACTTTTGCGCTAGCAATAGGTTGTTTCTGTGCAGCACCAGCTTCTAGGACGAACGAAGCCGCTCGGCCGCATTGTGCCGGAAAGCGTCCAACCTAGGTAGACTGCATCGCCATCGTCCCTGGGCGGAGTGGTTCGATTACTGGTAGTTACACCTTCCGGAACAGCTATGTGAATTTGGATTAAGCGCTTACCCGTTGCTACTTTTCTTTGCGCAAACCTCGCCTGGCTTTCGCACCCTGTCAAAACCACTTACTGAAGTATCTTTCGGACAACATGTATTCAGATCTGGACTCCTACAAGAAGGCACTGTCTGCAGCTCCAGTTGCAGAATGGCACATGTAACAAGATCCAAGCACGGTGTCTCAAGGTAGACTGCCCCTTAAACGGGCTGTAATCAAAATTTACTCACTTCGCACACGTCATCATCCCGGTCAAGAGTAAGTACCACCAGACGCACCGTCAGACGCCAGGTGAATAAAAGCGTTTGAGGGGACACAGAAGTTTGCCGGATCCGAAAAAACTAAAGCAATGGAGGAGACGAGAACCTCAAATGTATCGTTTTCGATCTAACCGCTATTTTGTTATATCGGGTTAGTGATTCGGTGTGGCCGGCATTTACCCTCTACATACTGGCGGGGGATTCGTGCTATGTGAGCACCTCAACAGCAAAGCTGGATGTGTCAGCATTGAGAATGAGTGTTCGGTTGAAGTGCATGAGCGTAAGTCCTGGTTGCAATCGGCTTTTCACCCCTTTGAGTGCAAGTTGACATTCGTTCAATCCCACTGACATCTCTTGCTTAAGAGCCAAATAGAGGGTCTGTTCAAGCAGTGGATAGGTGCCGAGAAGTCATCGCAGCAGCTAAACAACTTTAGTATCCTTACTTTAAGGCTTTACTTCGTTGGATAATGCGGATAATCTCACGGAAGTAGGCGTGTTCGTGGTTGTGATCGACGGCCATTTCTTTTTAGGAGTTACCCGAAACAATTTACCTTCGTCCGCCCGGGACAGAGGCTCATGTTCAGTTGCAGCTGCCATGACAGGTTTGTCACAGCAGGCAGCAGTGTCGCCCATGTCAGGAAACGTTGCCCTCATAGTCTTCCGAGGATCCAAAGCACAGTTTTCGAAGATACCTTTAGGCATATTTACTATGACAGTCCACGGTGCGCGGCAATCGACAAACATCTGGGTTCTTCTTCGGCGCACCTTTGCAACTGGTCCTCTGAGAGACCAGCATCAAAAAGAGCTAACTTATGGTGACAAAGACTGGTTATTGCTCAACGATTTCATGTTATTTGTGATGAAATCCGCCTCGTTTTCGAACGAAATCCAAGAGCATGGCATAATAGTGGTTTTGGAATTGCCGCATTGCCTGAGTTCATAACTCCTGAGGACCCAAAAAGCATATTTAGATTAAGCTAGTACAAACTGGTGATCGTCGATGCTGAACGCTGAAAACGATCGACGCGATGTAAAATAGCAAGGATGCTTTCAAGGTAGACNACTAGGGGCCGCGCTTGATGGAGTAGCTACAACTATAATGAGTGGTCAGCACTAGCATATTTAACTGTGATGTTGTGACGATGAGTATGCCGAGATCATCGGGTTCTTATACCTCGTACGAATTAGCAGGGGCCAGTAAGTAGTCTTGTTGCAATGATTGCTCTGCAAGACACTTCCCGGGGTACGAGGACATAAGCTTGCGTACTCGGTTACTCAGACAGGATAACAGACAACATTGATACAGGAGTGATCCTCGCGCTTGTCGTGCGTCAGAGAGAGAGAGTAATATGGACTGCAGTAAGTTGAGTAGATTATCGCAACAGCAGAACAACCTGCAGCACTCGCCTACCCTGGAAAACAACATTTTTAGGCAAGCTGGGACATTACATCTCATTAAGCAGTGTTTCCCAAGTACATGTATTTGTTCACCTTGGAAATCGTTCACGGATACAAGCCACGAATACGAAGAGGTAGCAGAGAAACACATTGGGCATAGATATTCTGTATAGGAAGTGGAAACCTGAAGAATATCATGGATTCCGGAAGATCATTTTCTAATGCCGATTACCGAAAGGCGCTACGTCCCTATTGACTATCCATACTAGTACCGGTGCAGTTTGTCTTCTTGCTCCCCAAGGTCATCTGCAGTGTACTTGTTTGCCGTTGTCCCCGCTGGACGAGCTTCAGTAGCTCATCCGCATAGATGTCGTGTTGTCCTTGTCCTTCTGCTCGAGGACTATTTGGATCCTCATCGGAGCTGAAGATTTGTGCGTTCGTTCTCAGGGCGGGTACAAAATTGGTTGAAGATATTTTACCAGTACGATTGCTTGATGCTCCACTTTCCTGGCTTCATACAACAGGATGAATAATCGAAAACGACCGCCGCTTACGCCCCCTCCTTCCTCTTTCACATATTTACTCTCCCAATCTAGTGAGGTTCGTTCGTGTCGTCATCTCCGTAGGCCCATTCTCAAAGATTGACAAATGCATTCGACACTCATTATC
>NW_008751778.1:1413872-1415073 GCF_000715545.1 Opisthorchis viverrini
ACGGCAGAAAGTTCGGAAACGCCTGCAGATAGCCATCAAGAGTGACAACTTAACTGATCTTCCCCCTGTATTTTTTATAATTCACTCATTAAAATATTTGTACTTGAAGGCGCTTATTGATATCCCAAAAGGTAACATAGAGTTTAGGGTGTTACTGAATCCTACTAGGGAAACAGATAAATCCGTATAATGTGCTAAATTTGCGCGTCGGACGACTTTAGCCAAGTTCGGACTGGGTGCGGAAACCCCAGTACTGAGTAAGGATTTACCGCACCCGGGTGCAGAAGTGTGCGGATATTGTGCGGAAACTTGTCTCATTTCCGCACTGGTTCCGCACCCGGGTGCAGAAATCTGCGGAAACTGTGCGGAAATATCCGCACCCGGGTGCAGATACTGCAGAAATTTCTGCACCGGTGTAATCTGGGAAGTTTCTTCACAGCTGAGAAAGCGTGCACATCTGGCAAGAGAAAAATAAAGTAGAACATGCGTTTCTTTACGACAGAATTTGAAAAATACCTCAGTCGCCGGGAACAATCTTTGTACCTGAGTCAAACACTAAAAATATCCTCAAGTTTTCATTGGTTTGAATATCAGGCTAGCCGTGGAACGCCATGAATGCGCCAGCATTCGGCCGAGAGGATTTGCATCTGGGGCGGAATTTTGTTTCTGATGAAGCTGACAATGGCGAAAGGATTTTAGCTGATATACCATGGTCGGAAAGATCGCGCAAAAATACACCTCAACCGAGAAACTCAACCAACAAACACAAACGACCGCAGTTTGATCATCTTGGGTGTTCCGGAACACAACGAAACGTCAGATAAAATAGCACATAATACACACGACTACATGCAGTGGCAAGTTCCATGCAGTACACTTGAAATGGAAAACGTGACCGTGGTTGATACTTATCGGATTCCGAAATTACCAAAGTATATTGGTACCGGCCCGAGGCCCCTGAAACTCACATTACTTCGTGGTGATATGCTAAGCTTAATCCAAACACAATGGTAACGTCACATGAACTTACTCCCTGGGGAGTTACGGATAAGCACATCCATGCGGAACAATATACCCACAGAAGAGATCAAGGTTAATGAAGCTGAAGCCGTAGGTGTAACTTCAAAAAACGACCAGCTGCCGACTCTGCCAGGGTCGGCACAGTTGTAACCGCCAAACACTGCTGTCAATAAACACCATT
>NW_008751779.1:0-2119 GCF_000715545.1 Opisthorchis viverrini
CATGCAACATGGATACAAAATGACAAACTACTGATGGCGATGGTTGGTTGCGCTCAAAACTGAATTACATATGCAGGTGGCATTTCCAGTAACCAAAGGAGGACCTTAAACAATGATTCATCGGAGTCTTGTTAGCATGCGAGCAGTATGTACGCTCCAACACCAAGCAGGATGTTTAATAACTACTGCGATAAAGTCAAGTGACGATTTTTCACAAAGGCGGTCGTACAAAAAATACTTCACTTCTTTTGTGAAGCAACCTGCTTAGTGCGCACTCTCCGAACAAAAACGTCGGAACAAACCCTTTACTCATGTAAAAAGGCTCATTACAATTTGGTGACAAATCAATAGGCGCTACTTATGTAACGGTGATACTACTGATGTTAGCATGCGAGCAGTATGTTTCCTCGTAAAGCCGCTCTGCGTCTCTTGAAAAGTCTTATTTGCTTGGAGTTGAGCAACAGTCAATAATTATCCAGGAATGTTCAGGAAGAGCCGTTCAAAGAGGGGGCGGATATTCAGTTTTTGTAAACAAGATGCATATGACAGTTCTGCTTCCCTATCCAGTAGTCTGTAGCTGTTCAGGGGGCATTTTCTAATAACTCTGCAGTGAAGGCCCTCTTTCCTTTCACTGCTGTACATAAAAGCCCCATGTCAACACTAGCTCCATGATGATGTTAAGCATCTAAAATATGTTGTGAGTTGACGCGACCCTCAGCATAACGTATACTCTTGGCTTACACCGGGATGATGTGCGTTCTTTGCCAATACCGTGGGTTTCTTCGGTATAATTTTACTGGACAGCTATCAGGCAAGCTATTCTTTTCTGCCAACAAACTGAACAAATTTAGTCGTTGGTACATGAGTACTGTCTTCAGTTGAAAACCTCATTTCACGCTACTATTGTGAACTGTATGTACAGGATTTCGTCCTACCTAAGTGGTCAGTATTTGGGATGGACCTCGACAGGATGTTTTAGACTCGGTTGTCTGCCATTTGGATGATACTTGGGTTATTTTGTCAGTATTACATCCTCACGAGCATCAACAATGAAGCATTCTGCAGAAAAAGGGGAGTTTATGAATTGCCGAGGTGCTTGTTCAGGAGGAATTTGTATGTCTAGCTTATATAATTGGCTTCNGCTTACCTCTGGATTGTATACGATAAGCTAAAAATATGGGATCAATGTTTTTTCACAGGTCTTAAGCATGTAGCTTAAGGTTTCTAACCGATTGACAAAGGTAAGTTACTCCATGTTTTGCCTTCTCCTGCGAGTGAACCGCTTTATTTTCACAAAACCACAATGAAGCACCAACCGAACCACGTTCTATTTTCACATAGGTCGTCGATTAAAACAAGACTTATCTAAGGCAATCTGGGACGCCACAATTAATGTTTCAAGTGCGATCTTGAGTTTTACTAATTCTTGCGTTTTGAATAGCCGAAAACTTATTCGGAGTTTGCATGAGGCCAATCTACAACAGGCAATAAATGGGACATCTCTGTTGTCTTACCGTAGAATTGAGACCTATATGCGATGATAAAGCCACGTCACTGAGTTTTCTGGTTAGCAGTAGAATTTTGGACGAACTTCTTACGCGGTTTCTCTTTATTTAGTCCCGCTTAATGCAAACACCTTAAAGAACAAGCAAAAGGCTACTGGGATTGCTCAAAACATTTTGTGGTCCAGGTGTGGTCTCAAAACTTTCTTTAGTTTTACTATATGTAATACTATATTATCCGCCCTCTCAGCTTCTTTAAGCTATGCGTCCCAAAGCTCCCAAGTATTTTTGCAACTCAAAGAATTTCATGAACAAAATAGATCCAAACAGGAAACTGAAGTTAGTCAGTGAGAGTTCAAGCCTTTATTTCACGGTTGTGTATTTTCAGAATTGAATTCCATACCCGAGCCAACCAAACACAATTGGCATAAACACAGAACTGTTCTTGTCACGGCATTTCAAGCTGAATTTGGTGGCTTCTTTTTTGGCATCGTTAAACTTGGTTGGCTTTCTATTACACTCCATGAATCATTTTGTACAAAGCTTTTGACTGATAATTTTGGGCATGCACAGAGTACACGACATTTCTCAGCGTAAAGTTGTCCAACTGCCAAGTT
>NW_008751779.1:5338-6154 GCF_000715545.1 Opisthorchis viverrini
GATGTTTTCAGACTCGGTTGTGTCTGCCATTTGGATGATACTTGGGTTATTTTGTCAGTATCACATCCTCACGAGCGTCAACAATGAAGCATTCTGCAGAAAAAGGAGAGTTCATGAATTACCGAGGTGCTTGTCCAGGAGGAATCTGTATGTCTAGCTTATTTAATTGGCCTCTTTCATTTGGATCATTGTGGCCATCCAGGATAATTACAGATAACCAGCAGCATGTTACGAGAAGTTCCCTTTTTCTAAGAATAAACAAGAGGGGCTGGATATTGCTCGTTCAGTCAGTCGTTCAACAGCTGGCGATTGCCGCACACGAAGTTTAAGTCACCAAGGATAGGTTCGTGGGAACCAAGTCTGTTAGAAAATTTCCAACTCAATCGATGTCTTTGGTCGGGTCGAAGACGTGCACAATTCATAGAATGTGCAAAGAATTGGTTTGTGCCACACGTTTTGTTCTTGCTCATGTTAGAATCCATATTGTGAGCAGCAAACTAAGCATGGATATCTATTACTTTATTGTAGCGTTTGAAGCGCTTGTGCTAACGCGGAAAAAACTTCCATTAGAAATGCTGGACCCTTTGTCCGTTATCGGGATATTTGCGCAAACCGTGACACAGGGATTTAACAAAATAGCACTTTCCACGTCTATAAACACCCACATTCATTATGTATACAATAGAAGGGAACACGTGACAGTTTTTCATACGCGAACTTTCGTTGACGTCAGAGTGTAACGGTGATACTGCTGATGGGGGGGGACGCGAGTAGTGTGTTGTTTGTGCAATTTCGCTTTCCGTCTTTTGAAAAGGA
>NW_008751779.1:6510-11690 GCF_000715545.1 Opisthorchis viverrini
GATCAAACTTTTAGTGGAAAAGCTGGGCTTTTCGTCTGTTATCGCAAACTGTGACACACGGATTTAACAAAATAGCACCTGTTACCGCTAGAAACACCCATATCCATTATGTATACAATAGAAGGGAAACACGTCACAGTTTTTCATACGCAAACTTTTGATGACGTCAGAGTACCCAGCTGATACTTGAGTATACTATTTCAGTTCCTGAGGTAGACCAACTTTTGTTTATTCGACCCAATTCATTAGGCTTGTATAGGACGAATACTTGCTTTCGAAAAACTGGTTTTCACGCTTAGCTGGTTAATACAGAGAACACGTCGAAAGAAGGGATAACATTTATCAAGTAATTGGGATTCATTTCGCAGAACCAAGTTCGGGGTAGAAGCGAGCTGGAGAAGGTCAAACAGTGACTTGGAAGCAACGTTTGAAAGCCATCAACGGCCTACTCAGCTGCACTGGTCATTGCCGTCTACCTGGATAGCGACTCCGAGAGAGGACACATCGATGGTTATTAACGTGGTTCGATGTGGCCCAGGTGCGCCCTCACTGGATCACGCACATCCAATTTGTTACCTCTAATGCATAGCTCCCTCTCCAATCTCTTCAGTTGAAAGTTCACAGACATCCGATATTTATGCACCAATATGTCAGTTCACGTCTCCAATTCGCAACCACATACCCCACTTCCGGAAATCACCGGTGAACGAAACTGCGACAGCTACAACACTGAACAAGCATGCACTTTTTACAGCTGATGGTATGCGTTGATTTTTGAAGAAGGTTAAATCATGTGTTCAAGTGATGACCTTCATGCTAGCAGACAACACAAAGCTCCGGGTATTTTCAGTCAGTTTATTCCACGCGATAAGCACAAAGTTGTCCTATGCCCATACACTTGAACATTTTCAGGGGTGGGTGCAGGCACTCATTCAGTCTTGTTAACCTAAGCTCATTTCAGCATACCGACTGATTAAAGGAATCCCCGACTACCTTTAGTCTAGGCTGACGGTCGTTCCATTAAGGCCTACTCTTTGTGCTCTCAGATGTTGCACATCTTGAGACAAAATACTGGGACCTTTCTTTCATTGTTTGAAGATAACAGTGGAATACTTTCGGAGACAAACTATATATGGTCGCTTTTACACAGGGATGTTTTTCACCTACGTAGCATCCCTCTTCATGGCATGAGGCATTCCTCATCAGTTATGTCTTTTAGAAATCAGACCCTGCAATCACAGCCACGTTTTGGATCCCACGGAGGTACCTGCTTCAGGCAGAAAATTTCAGAGCTTGATTGTCACTCGGTTGTGTTACCTTATGAACACAGAAATAAACCGCAACACCAACTTACATGTACCTGATGTGATAAAGAGGTAGTCACCTCATTTTTATCATTTCGTCATTAATGATAGTAAAGAAAACCCCCAAAGTTTGGCGCGTGTTTTTAAAAACACATTGATTATTTGTTGTCTCACATAAGTGGTGATAAGCAAAGTTAAAGTTTCACCATAGCGCGTCTAATTGAAACCGCTTTTTTCTTTATATTCCTCTCTGGGTCTCGTTATGTAAAAATTGCGTACGAAGTCATAACGGCCACAGTTAAAGCATGGAAGCAAGCAAATTAATTAGTTTCACTTTGGCTCCTCACACTATGTTGTGCTTTTATTGTTTTTCTGTGAAGAAAACGTTGTTATTATGTTGAATTGTCGCAGAACGCTTGATAGTAGACCAGAGGGACTCACGAGTGCCTGGAAGAAGCAATATTCAGCATTTGTAATAACAGTCAGTTCTATGCGCGAAGCATTTCACAGCATCATTTAACAAGGGTCAGTCTTATATGAGTAATTGAGTACGTACCGTTACAGTTAACTAGGGTGCATCCTTAGCGTTGTTTCACCGGCGATTGCAAGTCACGCTATCAGACTTGATCGAAGGGTGGTCTTTTGTGTGTTGGAATACAATTTACATCCACGACACTGTTACACTGGTGAAGAGTCTGTATTGTGGAGAAAAATGTATTGCTGAGCTAATACTCTAAGGAGCTCTTCAATATCGTCCATTTTTTCAGAAATACAGCAGTATATGAGGTTTCTGACTGCGTTATTGAAAACTCTCAGACATTCATCCAAGTTATGTCAACCTTTGACCACATACTGCTACTAAGATAGTGAATTAGTAATCGCCAGTTTGGCCACGCTGTTTAGGTCAAACAAGTCAATATTTGTCAGTAAAGTTTAGACAATTATTTGTTTGCGGGAGTGTTTTTTCTATAGTGAGCATTTAATTCAACAATGCAGAGGAACAACCACTAACGCCAGATGAATGACATAAATTATCGCCCTCTCAAATTTTCCAAACCATGGAAACCCCGAATTCTTCGAGTGTGAAAAGCACAGACTGTGAATAACAATGAACAAACACCTGCCAAGAATTTGAGCTGTCTTCATATGATCACTTGCCACAGATGCGTTGTAAGATACATGCCAGATTTCATGCATAGTTTTATTTCTTCAAGGGGTTTACCTCACTGTTCCCGTGGGCATGGGCAAAAACTCCCTGATTGCGATCACGTTCTAAATATCCAGGGCTGGCGAGCCTTGTGTCATTACACAAACTTGTCATTTGTGTCCATGGAGCTGGCTGTCGACTGCTCAGAATTTTGTCGAAAATGGGTAAACACTCAGCAGCTGATACTTCAACCCCTGCACACAGCTGGAATAATGCTTGACATCGTTACCCATCAGTGTGATATTGCTTGAGTTGGACAAATTAGAGACTGATGAGATAAAACCGCTCTGCTGTTCACATGGCACTGCGGATTTGAACAAATCCGGTGGGGTCATGATTATACAACTGATTATTTTCTTATCGCGGAAGATGTATTCGGCTTGCAATGCAATAAAATGTTACGCCTCCGTACAACTTATCTCCACGTCCTTTCAGTTACCGCATACTTCCAAGTTAACTTCTACTGCCGTTCTCGCAGTCAAAATACTGTGGAAATCTCAACCGGGTTCTAGGATGACATCTGTTAGGACTTGAAATTGAAGTTCATAAACAAATTTACAGAATGTGAAAGCCAAGAAAACTTACCAGAATCTGCAGTGTTGGATGGACAACAGTAAAACAGCCATAACTTTCTGCGCAAATATGCGATTTAATTTGGAACGCCTGATTGGGCACATTTTTACGCACAGTGTAGAAATTTAGCACTAAACAACGACGTATGGATAACTGGAAAAATTGGATGCAGTTTTGTAAATGGTCTGGGCAACTCCACAAAAAAGATGTCGATAATGCATCCGATTCGGGTTGCTCAAAATATGCCTGATTAACCGGTAACTGCTGAGGTAAAGGCATTGATACACGCCTGATACGAATCTTCGTTAATAATCTGAGGATATCGGAAAGCTATCCAACCCGATTTCATTTCATTTCCACAGCTGAAAACTCAAACTAGACTAACTTTCACCTGCAATTTTTTTACGAGGACTCTAGCCAGCTGATAAGTCCCTCTAGTTCATCTGCATACCACTTTGGCTTTGACGGAAAACGCAACTGGAACCTGTCCAAACCTCTCTCTCACCTTTACTTCTTACTCAGCACATTCTGTTGATTAACTCATCATAAACGAGAAATTCGGCGGGACTCTCAGTGAGTCAAAAACTGCTATGCAGTTGAATGTATAAGAAATCTGGGTTCCAGTGAAACATAGAAGCGTTGATGACTGCACCTGTCTGGGGAACTCCAAAAGGACAAGACTGGTCGTGCGCAAGCAAAGCGTTTTTAGCAACCTTATAAATAGTAGGTTGCGTATATTATTTGCTACTTTTACAATTACTAGATATTTTCTGCGTTAGATCAGACGAGCCCAGTTGTCACGCACAACATCCTAATATTATTTTGGACTCATGTGGAAACACAAAAGCCGAAATCAGCTGTGCTTTCCAAGCATCAAGACAAGCCTGTTTCCATAAAGCCATCAGAATAGGCCACCCATTGTTTGTGGCACCTACAGTTCTGTTGAAATTATTTAACGTAACACACACAGCTCTGTGTAATACTACGTGTGGTGATTTCACCTTCTGGAAACATTCAAATTACATCCTAACTTCCCATATATTTCCGGTAATAAACTACTACTGTTCGATATATGTTGGGAGCGCCGGTGTGTGTCAGGAGATGACAACAAATTATTCCGCCACGTAAACGAAGATTGACCAAGTTGCACGCATGACGAATCACTCCCAAAAAACAACCTCAAGGGTGCTGTGGGTAAAAATAACGCTCATTCGTACTGAGACGTGTGAGTCTACACAACAAGGCGTGCGTGTAAAAAAGATACGCAATCTGCGCAAGACCATCCCAACAACTAGAAGAGCTATAACTTACTTCCAAAAGTCATAAGGACTTTGTAGGCATCTAAAAAAGATAGCTTTTAAGTAATGTTCAAGGTTAAGAAGAACATGGTAACATACGCAAGTAGACTGTAATCCAACCACTAGTATTTTGTTAGCGCACCATCCAGCGTTTTGTCTTTGACATATGTTATACCCTTTGTTATCGCATACTTTGAGCGACTTCTTGAGTGCTGAGTATCACTAGCGACTGCCAGTGGTGTGAAAAGTTGAGAGAGGGCGAGCCACCAACGAACTTGCTGATGAAATCCTCACTAAACTGCTTTACGTCGTTTGAGTGGGAGTTTTCCGTGAATATGTGGTTTCAGTCGGTCTCACCACAGGACAAAATGCGGGAATATCCCCGCCTACGAGCAATGAGACTTTCCCAGCTAGTAAGCTAAACATTACATCTCTTCCATCTGGTTCAGACTGACGGCAGTTTTCTCATTCGCAAAACAAAGTGTAAATTCCAAGCAGATTGGGTTGGCAAAAGAGTGGAGTTTTCTCGCAGTATTTGGCACTAAATTCCGCAGGGAAGAATTGGCCTACGGGACAAGTGAGCCCCGCTGTGGAAACGTGTTCTAATCGGGCTGTCTACCGAAACCAGTCAAATTCGTATATCCGGACCATCGTATTTTAAATTCCCCAGACGCATTAAAGAGTAATAGTGCCTTCTCGAGATATGTACCCCATGCCAAAACTTCGGTTGTCAAACGGGCGCACTACAGAGGATGGACAGACGAGCCGTATTCGGTCGCCCCGGCTTTGAGCCCTATT
>NW_008751779.1:15222-19807 GCF_000715545.1 Opisthorchis viverrini
TGGCACCAGTGATCAGTAAAATCATGGTTTCTTAATAGTGTTCTGGTAGGCAATTGATGGAGACCTCAAGATTTGTTACCTTTAAATGACACCTGACAATTTTTGGGCGGGACGGAAATCATTGGCGCCAGTTTTATGTATACCTAATCTGCATATGTAAACATCATGCCGCCGAATGAATGAGTTACAGAGTTTGTCCAATTTGCACAAGAAAAATGTTTCATTGATCATTCAAATTAAAGTAAGACACAAGCTCGTTAGTTGAAAGCATGCAACCAAGATAATTTTTTGGCAAATGATCAGTGGATCAGTAATTTACTTACACCGGTCTCCAATATAAGTAACTGGGTGGTCAAAATTTAGAGAAAATCAGAAGTTCGGATGTTAAAGACGATCGCTTTTTTGCAAGCTAGTATTTTCATGCACTGAAGTGTATGCAACTCGGAACACCGGTGCTTAAAGTATCATTTGTTTGGTCAATGTGTATGCTCCCAATTGAAACGGGAGACCGATGGCCTTTCTGTTTCGTATTTTTGGTGTGACCTATAAAAAACAAATTAACCAACAATGCATTTCCAACTGCACGTCCTTACTGCGGACACTCCCGAACTTCTCCTTGCAGAGGCCACATTCCTGACCAATATTTGTCTGCAGAATTTGGATTTCGCCAGGTAAATTTTCTGGTAAGTTCATTAAATTTGACGCATTTTTAACACAGTGTGATAGCTATCAACTAAACAAATAAGATTTATTTTCTAGTGTCAAACGGCGTCGAGCGTTTCGGGTTCATCTCCCAGATCTTTTGGTAATTCAACTTGGAGACGGCTTGTAAAATGGCTTAGGATGAGCCATATTTTTCAGAATCAACGAATTTCCAGGTTTTGGTCTACATGCACATACTGAACATCTCCGTCAACGAGTATACTAGAGAACCGCTGTTTTACAGCAGACAGTGTCATTAGAAGGGAAAACCACTGGATTGTCAGTCGGATTAACGAAGCATCGCTCGTACGCACTGATTGGTTATTTGTTTGAGTACTTCAAGTTTAGGGTTGGCCCCTTCCCCCTGTTCTACTCAGTTGCGATGGGAATTATTCTGTTATTATTTTCATTTTGTGCCAACCCACTTTAAGTTTTCGGAAAAATTAAATCATTCTTTGACCCTTTATCTAGCAACAGAATCCTACTGGAAATCGATGTTATCCGGTTGGACTGGCCGAATTCAGGAGAAACTCGGATACCAGGATGTGAACCTTGTTAACAATTTGTTGGTGAAAAACCACTGGGGCGATTTAACTTTTGGAGTCTAGTGCGTAACTCATGGTGACCAAACTGGTTGCCGGATACAATGAATACCCAGCTAGTGGCATTCTAACGGAACACTAAAATACTGCTGAAGCACAGTGCTCAGTGCAACAAAGATAATTAACGTGGGATTCAGCCGGGTATTAAGTTGGTCTGTTGTCAATACAAATTGCTACGCAACTGGGTGTCTCTCCTGGATTTCGAGCGGTTTGAGTTCAGGTAGAAACTATAGTCGAAAAAAGCTCAAGGACTGCGCCTATCCAATCAGCCCCCGGAGGAGCGAAACCGGTCGTAGGCTGTCGAAAGGATTTCAAAAATCTAATGAATATCGTTTTGCGTCTGTACGATATTTCACCACAATCAGTCGTTTAAAAGCATCACAAACGAAAGATTCAATTGGATTTCAGGTGAGTCTGCCGTCAAAAACAAACTGGCACGCAAATGAGTACATTTCGCCAAAATCAATCCCGATATGTTCTTCCACATATCATCGTGCGCCTTCTCAACTGCAGTTTTTAAAATAGGACCAAACATGAGAATTTTTGACGTCATTCAGTTTTGACGGACTTCATCCATCATTAATAAACGAAGCTTCATTACTTTCTTACCCACTATTTCGAACTTTGCGCATCTGGATTTGTCAATCTTACTCCATTTTCTTTGTGGATTAAGGAGAGCGTAGAAGCTTTTATGACTGCCTCAGATGCTAGTGCAAACGCTAAATCGTCTTCGTCTGATTGGCGGCTTATGTAACGCAACAGAGGCTAAGAGTTTATACATTTTTCCCGATAACACATCCATATGGGTTACTGTTGATAATTCTTATGCCATCAGACATATACATGTGTACATTCCATAGAAATATGGCTCAGAACAAGCTTTCTTGAGATCCTCATACACGTACATTGTTTTGGATGCGCGTACGCCCCAAAATACATTGAACATCTGACTCAATGGATAAAATCTAGACTACATGGAGAGAGTACACCATGCAGAGATATGAGGTATTCTAGTACTACATATATGGTAGTAGTATTGAAAAATTATTATGGTTAGAGTCATTTTAATGCCACTAATAACTCAGCCACTTAATAAATCAGCTTGTCAGCTCAGTTGCTTTATTCTGAGGAATAGAAATACAACCTCCGTGTGTGAGCTGAAAAGGTGAATAATCATTTAAATGTTGTGCTTCCCAAATTTTTCATCACTTACTTTGGACACGTATTCCGGTATTAACTGGAAAGCGGGTTTTTATTCATACGCTAGTGAAGTACATTTCTATTATGAAAAAATTATTAATAAAAAGAGAAGAGAGCTCGGCGCTGCGAAGTTATTCATTAGCAAACGCGAATCAAGTGGTTACAAACCATGAGCTACAAAAGCAAATATCTCATCTTCACACAAGTTTTGAGAAGTAAACATTGCCAAACATCCTCATGGACTTTCTCCGACGTTCCTCATATGCTATACGATCATAAAACACCAGTAGTATATACCACCACATGCTTTATTGATCACCGTGTTCGAGGATCACAGTACGGTTACCTGACAGGACACCTAAGCCTACCTGATCGACCTCAAGACTAGCAAAGTCAGTAGTCGACCGAGTTTTCCCAGCAAACTATAGGTGTACCGGCGATAATACTGATGGAGGAGGCATGCGAATATTACGTTTCTTTCTTGCAAATTTGCTTTCTGTCCCTCAAAAAGGGTGATATATTGCGGAATTGGTGAAGTCGCATTCTAGCATTTGGTTGGATTTGACGCAAAAGTCAATGAATATCAAGGAAAGTTAAGGAAGACACGTATAAGAGAATATGGATGTTCATTTTTCGCGAATAAGATACACATGAGAATTTTGCTTCCTTGTCCAATAGTCTGTAACTGGTCGGTTGGCATTTTCTAATAATTAACTCCTCAGCGAAGGTCTTCTTCCTTCCATTTGGTGCTGCGATCAGGATAAGGATGAAGATTCCGTGGCCGCAACTCTTTGCGAATGCGGATGTTCCGCCACTCTTGTAGGATTTTAAGGAGGTTTCGGTGGCCACCGGACTGGAGGCAGACCGGTGTAATTTGGCGGCGCTGTAGAACCACATCAGGAGCCGGGCGAGTGTGGCCTTGGATCAGGCCAGAAGAGGCCTCAGGAAGGTGGACTGGGCTGCCACGACGAAAGTGCTTGCAGCGGAATTCGACACGCTGGCCGACCGCCAGGATGCTATGAGGCGGTTCAAGACGGCCAGGACGGCACCTGGATCTCACCCGACCGTATTCTTCGCCGGCCTGCAGCAGTCGTTGGACCGCGCTTTGCCGGGCCTGGACGGAGTGTCGCGACACCAGTTGCCAGCGGACCAGTTTCTCAAAGGTGTGCAGCTGGCGCTTGGTGTCCAATTGCGGTTTGCGCAAGCAACTAGACATCTGAGTGTGGAGGAGCTGGTGTGTCTGGCCCAGGAATTGCCCGAGGTACCACTGGCCACGTTCCAGTCGCAGAAGAACAAGGATCGTTCAACAGTGAATGGATTGCAGACCAGAGTGGACAAATTCGCCAAACAGCTTGCAGCCGTGAAGACGGAATCGCGCAGGCACGCTCGAGCCAGCCGTTGCTATATGTGTGGCAAGTCTGGCTACTGGAAGAATCAGTGTCCCCTTACCCAATCACTTGCACAAAATAAAACTTTAGAGTGCCGTTTTCTGGGGTGGGTTGCTATTAGTGCACTAAAAAGCGACCATACAGGCCATTGTCGAGAAGAAGGGGTTATACTTGACTGATACAGGAGTAGACGTATCGCTGAGGCGAAGAAGGAACCAAGCTGAACGCAGATCGTGCGCGATAGCCGTGAGAGCTGTTGGTGGATATCGACTGAAGATTGACGGATTGTCAATGCACTCGATACGCCCAGGCGACAAGTCCGTGCGGTACGCGTTCCAGATCAGCCCAGACGTAGAACAAACAATATTGGGGGCAGAGTGTCTCAAGGGCACAGATACAGTGATCAACCTAAAGCAGGGCAAGCTGGTGACAAACTGTGGCGCAATCGAGCTTGAAGGTTACCCAGGCGCTGCAGTGAGTGGGCTGTGTCTAAAAACTTCCGCCTTGTAGCGTACCGTCAGTACGGTCCGTGGTCGAGGAATATTCCAAACAGTTCACGGGCGACGACGATCCGTTCAACTTCTGCCCGTGGACCGAAAACGAAATTCCCCGTTAGTCAGAAGACTTTCGACGTTATGGACCTCGTCAGCTGCCGCTCCATCTACGGGAGGAGGTCAATGGAGAGATTCAGGA
>NW_008751779.1:19820-54878 GCF_000715545.1 Opisthorchis viverrini
AACGAAGAAACTGCAGAATGTTGCCGCTTACGGAGACGATATAGTTGTGTAGAGCAATTCGGAACCAGAACACACAGTTCACTTGAAGGCTGTATGAAAGCGGATCGGGAAGCTGGCCTGCGGATAAGTGAAGCCAAGACACAGCTCGTGCGGAGTTCGGTGACACTGCCGGGGCATAAAGTGGGCAACGGAGGAGTTATCCCACTGCCGGAATAATTGGCGAAATCGAGGATTGTGCTGTTCCCAATTCAAAGCGGTCTCTACGGCAGTTTCTTGGACGAGCAGCATACTACAGCCGGTTCGTTAAGGATTTCAACGAAACCGCTGTGCCAATGTACGACTTACTCGCACAAAATCGGAAATTCGAATGGACCGGAGAAGCGCTCGAGGCTTTTGAGCGTGTCAAAGCGTGGGCGTTGGATCAGCAACTGACCCTCCCATTACTCAGGGTCAGAGAGATGTTCACTGTAGCAACGGACGCTAGCGAGGTTCGTTAAGGATTTCAACAAAATCGCTGTGCCAGTGTACGACTTACTCGGGCAAAATTGGAAATCCTAATGGACCGAAGAAGCGCTCGAGGCTTTTGAGCGTGTCAAAGCGTGGGCGTTGGATCAGCAACTGACCCTCCAACTACTCAGGGTCGGAGAGACGTTCACTGTGGCAACGGACGCCAGCGATCGCGGTATCGACGCAGTCCTAAAGCAGAGGAATGGAGTTATCGAATATGCCAGTCATGTCCTGACTAACGCTGAACGGAAGTACCCGAGCATTTAGAAGGTATGTTTAGCAATTCTCTGGGCCCTGGATAAGTGGAGGCTATATCTGCTTGGAAAAGGATTTCGTGTTGAAACCGATCACAAACCCCTGGAGTGGATCAGGACTACCAGAGACACTTGCGGAAAGCTGGCGCTCTGGGCACTTCGGTTGCAAGTGTACGACTTCACAATCAAGCACGTTCCAGGAAAGGAGAACCACTTGGCTGATTGGCTGTCAGGACCAGAGGCTGAAGATGAAGCCCCCGGGATCATGACTGGAACTAGTGGCCTCATCGTCGAACTGGATCCTCGGAGGTTGGTGTAACTGCAATCGCAGGATCCTGGGTTACGAATGGTTGCAGCCGCCTTGTTGGATGGAAGGAGCATTGAGAATGAAGAGGCAGACAAGGAATTGGATACGTTCCATATTCACTTTGATCGGCTGAGCATGAATGAAGCTGAAATGATTTCCTGAGAAGCCACTGATTCCGAAGTTGTGCTGCCCATGAGATCTCGCGTCTTGAAATGGAATCTTAATTGTTGGATGGAAGGAGCATTGAGAACGAAAAGGCAGACAAGGAATTGGATTCGTTCCATAGTCACTTTGTTTGGTTGAGCATGAATGAATCTGGCATAATTTCCCGGAAAACCACTGATTCGGGAGTTGTACTGCCCGTGATACTTCGCGTCTTGAGATGGAATCTTAACGTCGAATTCCACGAGATGGCACATACAGGGTGCACCAAGACGTACGACTTACTTCGGCAGAGGGCCTACTGACCCGGGATAAGAATTGAGGTGATTGGATTATGTGGTGCCCTGTAAGCGGTTCCAAATGATGAAAGGTACCACCCCATCCCATGGAACATATTCCTGTCTCACAAATCGGTGAGTTGTGGTCCTTTTGACGTCATGGGCCCCTTTCCGGTGACAACCAGCAGGAGGCAATACATTGTGATAATGAAAGAACACCTGCTGCCGGGGATCGAAACGGCAGCCGTGCCTAATCAGCGGGCGACGGCAATCAGCGGAGTGGTAAAGCATCACATCGTAGCCAAACTTGGGGTGGTCCGTTGACGTCATGGGTCCCTTTCCGGTGACAACCAGCAGGAGTCAATACATTGTGATAGTGATAGAATACCTGCTGCCGGGGATCGAAACGGCAGTCGTGCCTAATCAGCAAGCGACGACGATCAGCGGAGTGGTAATGCATCACTAGCCAACTCCAGTCGTGCCTAATCAGCAAGCGACGACGATCAGCGGAGTGGTAATGCATCACATCGTAGCCAACTCTGGGGCGACAAAAATGATCAGAGGCCTTGCTACGGCAGCGGAGATTTTAGGAGTTGTTTGCAGAAGCTGGGCATCAAACGGCTAACGATGACATCATACCACTCGCAAACGAACGGCCTCACCGAACGCAATAACCGAACTATCAAGGAGTGGCTGCCGAAGGGGAAACGAACGGCCTCACCGAACGCAATAACCGAACTATCAAGGAGTGGCTGGCCGCCGAAGGAGGTGACGGGAAATGAACTTTTAATGTTGTTGCTAGCTCATCGTGCTTCCATACAGTCAACCACACGGAAGTCCCCGTTTACACTGAAGTGTGTTCGACATCCGGGCCTTCCGGTTGATCGGAAAATCGGGTTGAGGCCAGCATGACGCTTGTTTCCGGAGGAGCTTGACGAAGAAAGAAGGAGAGCCCGAGAAAATTTAACCGCAGTCCAGGAAAGGACTAGCTAGAAAACAGCAAGTGGAAAGGCACGAACGTTTCATAGAAGTGGACTGAGGTCGCGGAAGCTATATAGTCGATGGCAAGGGCCTTTTGTCGTTACTGACTGCCGGGGGAACGTCTATGCTATTCAAGATGGTCGGGGATCGAAAAACGTAAATGGGACGCGGCTTCGTACGTGGCATGACACGGAAGCTATATAGTTGATGGCAAGGGCCTTTTGTCGTTACCGACTGCCGGGGAAACGTCTGTGCAATTCAAGACGGTCGGAGATCAAAAAGCGTAAATGGGACGCGGCTTCTTAAGTGGCACGACACACGCGAATTTTGGCCGAGTAGACTCGCTGACGAAGCCGACCTGACGGAGGCAAATGACGTGCGACCGACCTTTAAAGGGTGGTGTGTAAATGTGATATTGCTGATGGGGGAGGCATACGTGTAGTATGTTTGCTCGTTGTATATTTGCTTTGCGTCTCTTTAAAAGGAGATTTATTGCGGAATCTGTGGTCACATTGTAAAATTTGTTCGGATTTGAGCAGCGGTCACCTGACGGAGGCAAATGAAAATCGATGGCGTGCGAGCGACCTTTAAAGGGTGAAGGTGTGTAAAGTTGATATTGCTGATGGGGGAGTCATGCGTGTAGTATGTTTGATCCTTGTATATCCGCTTTGCGTCTCTTGAAAGGAGATTCATTGCTGAATCAGAGGTCACATTGTAGAATTTGTTCGGATTTGAGCAGCAGTCAATGGATATCAAGGAAAATTTAGGAAGACGCGTTAAGAGAAGATGGACAGCTTCCTTGTTCAATGGTCTGTAACTGGCCAGTTGACATTTTATAGTACAAAACATCTCAGCGAAGACTTTCGCCCGCTCATGGTTAGTGGACTGTTCAGTTTCTGTGAATGAGATGCAAATGAGAGTTTTGCTTGCTTTTTCAGCGGTCTGTAACTAGCCAGTTAACATTTTCTAATAAAAAGACATCTCATCGAAGACCTTGTGGTGAACATTAACTCTATTCTATTCATTCTGTTTCGTGTATTTTTATATGCATTTGTTTTACAATGCGATTGATTGTACGCCCGCGATATTCGAGAATATACGAAATTCATTCGTCCATATTCGCACTTCTATACTACGCGTACATTCGGTATTCAAGATACCTACCGCTATTCTAATTATCACAGACTTTCACCCTTTCATGGTTAGTGGACTTTAAATTGCACTGTCTTGAATTAAGCGAAATTTAAATTTAAGGGTATTGTGAAAGAGAATAACTTGGGTTCCAAATATTTAGTATTTAACAAATCACATTAAAATAAGCAAGTGCAAATTTGATCTGCATATGTTAATACTGAAAACTAACATGTCAATTTTTTGCCTGGATTCACTATTACTGTGGGATAAAATTGGGTTCAAACGAAAGTCAGTAACTTGTGAAAGAAAACAAATAGCATATTTTTCTGCCAAGTTGTATGTTAGATATTATTCTGTTATTTATAAGCCTATATATATTGTTATCCGTCAGGCTATCAATATCCTCTTAATGCTCAGGCGGTGTTCCCCAAACGTATGTACATACAGGTTGTTTATCCCTTTGGTTGTTTTTTACCTGCCTGTTATCCGATTCTGTCCTGATTTGTTCAGTGAGTTTTATCTGATTGCACCATCCTCCTTCATCTATCTTTCTACACATTTCTAGTTGTTACCAACCCTCTAAAACGCTTACCGAATATCGTCTTTGTGTTCATTATGAATGAGACATCTTGGACCTAATAGATAGACTAACCAGAAGCGATCCAAACCAAACAATAGTTGGAAGACATCGGAGGGAAAATGCTAGTTCCAGTCTAGTTGTTTGGCGATTCCGAATGCTCCACATCGTGTCATGAAGAACACAGGGTTCCAGACACTGAGCCGTTTTTAATAAAATTTGAAAATGTCCTAATCGACTCATCTGTCTGCCCCTGGAGTATCTTGTGAGAAGCTATCAGGAGGCCACTCATTTCTAAACATTTTACGGTGGCTGATAAGATAATTTTTAAATAGACAACAATGTGATAAGCTTCAATAACCACATTGCGATAGAAGTTGCCCATAACTGCAAAACGCCAACAGATTACATGAAACCATGGAAAGTGCACAACCTTTCGTGAACTATTTGGCCTTGTCTATGGTGCACACTACCTACAAGATCCAAACTTTTACCGAAGTCTGGGAACTACTAGTTAAGTATTTCAGTTACTTATGGATTGAATTGAATAATTTGTTTACCAAAATATTCTCCCAAATTCTCTGACTGCCATATATAAAGAAAAATTGAGACTCGCCAGAATTCATTAACTCCTCTGTAAAATGATGAAGGCGGATTATAGAATGTGGCTTTGATGCATCGACTCGCGTATATAGTTTGAGACCTCCAAACAAAAGATAGGAGTTTCAGCATAACTCTTGTATAAAATGAATGGTAGTAATTTGTCGTTACAGTTACCTAACAGCCAAGTCCTATCGTCTCTCGGATTGAGCGCTAATGTCCAAAGATGACACTGAATTTTGAAGTAATACCTGAGCTTAGCGAAATTCAGTCATTTGCACATCAATTCGACTTTGACGACAGACTCACCTGCAACAAGGCCGAATCTATTGTTTATGATATGCGTTACCTCTACGAGCTAAATTGCTTCATCACATGTGTTGTCGAATATTGTTAGGTTCGGTTGTTTCATCGAATTTCGGTTCAAAAGCTTGCGGGTCATCATCTGTTCCACCGCGAAAGTCTTTTGCTTTACTTTTGGAAGTGAAAGTCTATAAAGGTTACCTAATGATGCCCGCAACTCGTTTCTCAAATATTTGAAAATTAGCAACACTTTTTGTCACGTTTCTACTGTAAACCACGATGGTTTGTGGACAATACTGTGTTTATACCATGGTCTGAGCTGAATTAATGCGCAGGTATCATATTTAACCTTCTAATAATTTGAATTAGCTGGTTAAGTAATCTAAACACAACATTGTTTTCTAGCAGAATGTCCGAACGAAAGGCTGCTTCTCGTACTAAGGCATCGGCTTCTATTATTGCCAGAAAAGAAAATCAAATGTAAATGTGGCATTCGTTTATTCCTTAGCAACATGTTGCAACCTGTCTTTGTCGGCAGCCGAGACGATGAGTCTTTCTCACGCATAGCGCAGCGTTGTTGGTGGTCATGTGTCGAATACCTTCACGCGTGCGTTTACGTAGATGTTACCAAGCCTGGTTAACTTATGAGAAGGCCGAGTGATTTGTCCCGGTAGACTTACTGTTAGTCTGTCAACCCATCATTCAGCCAACGAGATACAGTTGGTTTGTGACCCCAGAAGTTTCCTGCTTTTATTTAGTGATCGGTATCCAACCGCAATTTTCCCTTGGTGCCTCCGAATTTCGCCCAGTTAGCCCAAGAGTTGGACCCATTTAAATGCTCCTTTTGAATATCTGTTCGTTTATGCACGCTGTTTAACACTAGTTAGTTAATCGAAACTACCGCAAACCGCGATGCTTGCGTGATTCGTACCCGGAGGCAAGTGGTTTCTGGTTGTTTAGACGAAATTTCCCCCACTGCCATCCAATAAGAGAATAATAGATCATGTCTCTTGATGGCAGATTTAAATAGCGTCTACCAAATATGTTCAGATCGTAAGTCGTTTTTTGTAAAATGTAGGCTTTTCTGGTTGCTTCAGTTAGCTTCCCCGTCAAACCCCAACTTGGCGCTCAACCCATCGCTTTGACTTATTGCAGTTGAGGCGAGTTCGGAATTAGACTTCAGCTATGTAACGAATGTCTGTGATGTTGATTCTTCTGATTTCAGTTGAATGTGGTGGCGGGATTTGTAGAATGCTCATTCAGGTCACTCACGTTTGAACACACCTCGTCGTACCAGCAGCGCATATTCTTGGCCTCACCGAGATTTAATTTCCGAACATCTGCCATGTGAGAAGAGAGGATAACCCCTTCGCCACAAGCTCATGCTAAACGCATTTGGATTATCATATCTGAACAGGCAAACATATTTACGCTTGGGTGATGTGAACGGGAATCCAGAGGCTTCGAAAAATGGACTAGTAATGAACTTTGTTCGTGTCAATCAATTTTTCTTTGATATTTGGCTGCTCTTATTCCGGTTGTTTAGTTACCTTTCGTGTATTATTCCCTAGTTTCTAAGGATCACAATATGTCCGCACAATTTATTTCCGCCTTCGTTTCTTTTTAGTCGTTTGGCTTGACTGACATTCAAGAACTTAACACCAACAGTTTGCTTTGCATTCGCTTTGTGATGACAACTTGGCGAGTTTACATGCTTGAACCGATGACTCGCAGTATAGTATTCCGTATGTTTCAAAATTTCCTTCCATTCAACCTGGTAGTCGCTCCCGACTTGTACGGCCGTTTGCACTCCTCATCAGTGACGACCAGCTGCTCGGCAACACGATAATGTCATCACGTATGGCGGTGAAACTACTTCTGTATCAAGAATACATAGCCTAGAGAAAAACCGGAAATATATCGGTACCCGAAATGCACTTATCCTACTGGTGCAATTGATGAAGCTCATGCTAGTTCGAATGTGAGACTCATATAAATGACACATTGTGCAGAGTAATAGTGAGTTGCCTCTGATTTAGTGTGATTTTGAGTTTGAATGTAGGCAACCTGCTTTGTGAACCAAGTTTTTTCAGCCGTTCCACATACGACAATAAGGTTGTAGGGAGCCATAAGACTTGGAATACCTGATGTCAGTTTGTCGAAACAAATCGGCGCTGCTTGTTACCAAATCTCAGGAAAGTTACTTGCGTCCTCGTGCTTTCCGAGTTCTCAGCCAAACAAGATTGTGCTCAGCACTTACCCCATGTTCAATTGCTTCATTATTCTTGTTTTACCGAGCTTAAACCGGAACAGCCAAATAAATGTTCACATAAGAACAGTGAATAGTGCCGATTCACTTTTTGAACAAGCAGGAAGAATTTTTCGGATGCCAGACACATCAAAATCATACAAGCTCACCACATAAGACTCACCACTTACGCGGTACGAGAAACACACTAAATGGTGCGCAAATAGTTAATGATCGATTAGAAGTCCCGAGGGTTACATGTGAAATACGATCGATAAACTCAATCCCAGTGAACCCATGGAAAAACCAGCCTGCATGACCATATTTTTAGTTTCTAAGCTAACCAGAAACTGCAAATTATCCTGTATCGTCCAAGATTGGTGAATTTTTAGGAAGCGGGAAAAGACGAGGAACATTCATTCACAAACGGTGAAACGTATTTAGTGAAAAAATATATTTTCGTTAGTGTTCTGGTGGAAAACACAAAAAGTACCGGTGCGAACCATATCAGGCTGGGTATTCCCCACCATTTTCTGACTAAGAGTTTCTAACCCGTAAAATCAACTGAGTGAATACTTGTTATTCTATGACTAAATTACGTCGCATCCATTAGTTCCAACAAGTTGTTTGAAACAATTACCTTTTCAGACAGTTTACAATCGCCACATTTTATCTTTATGAACGGGGGTGGAAGTTAACCTGGCGAAGAAACAACTACCACCCCTTCATGGCTAATTGTTGCATACCAACGTTTGTTTACACAATAATAGGCAGAAATGAAGCCCGGCATTTTCCATGTGGCGTAACTTCTGTGACTTGAAGACAAAGTTAACGGAAGTTGACAAATGTCTGCTTGATAGGTATTTTCTGTCATTGATTTTCGTACCACTTTTTGCGATTAACTAACACGATGGATGACAGATGTTTTCATTGGTTCCGTGTGCACTCCCTGCGGATTCATGTGCGTTGAAAAGCAATTCCCACTTTTTCCTGTCTTGTAGTACTCATTTTCAAGTTATAACTGTGACCGATAAATAGCCCACTGCCATGAGAGAATTTTGCACAAACTGATGAATGTACCTGTGTGTTGATCAGTAGGAACTCTAAGGGGGTACTTTGATTAGCTTTTTCAAATTTCAAGCCTCAACCTCTGATCTTCAGGTTCCTATTTCACTTTTTCTTATCCACGGTGGCCGAGAATATTTTGGAATAAAATTACCCTTGTTCTGATGAGACGGTTGTGGCGCCATATAAACCGCCAGGTTTCCCCGTCAAAGGGGCCATCTTGGCCTACTAACTAATTCATACTGTGTCAGTTCTGGTGGGCTACGAATATTGCGAAGCGGTATACCCCATTTGACATTCGAAATTTATAGCAGTTTAAAAAAAAACAGTTTTACACTTGACATACTGATTGCTTGTTACGCAAAACTTGGTCTAACAAAATATTCTATGGATTCATTCGATGTGGATGCTCACATTTATTATTCCTCATATCCACGCAAACTATAAAAGGGAGAGAAATACGTTAACTAATAATAGCTGTAGTATTCATCTGCGGCCCAGTTGCCTTGTCACCCGGAGGAATCACGAAGGCCGGGATGTTGCCGTTTCGCTCAAGCCTAGACGGCAGTCTTTGAGATACGAAGGTCGAGTTCGAACCACGGATCTTCCGGTCGGTAAATTCACGGTCTAACCACTTGGGCCATCCCGCTTTCCAGAGACATTACTGGAACAGGCCCCAAACCAGCCGAAATTTGTAATTGCTTAAACTGCCTAGCATCGGAGCCAACTGGAATTTCATTCAGACGCTGAATCACCTGAGATAGTGGTTGCTAACACCGTACGAATATTGTCAGATTGTTTGTGGTAATATATCTAATTTTATAGACGACCATAAACGAGGGGCTATGTCGGATCTCTCGTGAATAGAAAATTAAAAGGCCAGTAAGAGTACTTCGCTAATAGTTTTTCCAACCCAAGGCTAAAAGTCGTTAGGGAGTGTTTAGGAGTGTCGAAATGATATCGAACAGCTTAGTTGATGCAGAAGTGAGTGATGCATTTGTTAGTGTAAGCAACATCTTTCGCTTTCTGTCTCAGTGCCGTTCAGCCCTGTCCTCAACATTCAGTAGATATGATGATGAGTGGTCGCCTTAATGGAACGCTATTCATAAGACTGCTGCAAAGTCTCGAACGGAATATAACCGCTGTCGGGAGTTATCAGGGAGTTTCGGACCTGTGTTCATGAGTTTGTTCGGGTTTTGTCTCCGAAGCTTATATCCTCTATGAGCGAAATGGCTCTGTGACATGAGAATCAAGTTCCTTCAAAGTTGTTTTCGTTGCTCACTTTGTAGTAGGTTACGAAACCTGAAATCACTGGGAGTTTTGTTAGAAAGGTAGGGTTACAGTGCCTTTTACCCACTCCAGTTTCAAACAATCTAACGGTACTTTTTTAGGGACAGTGTATCTGATCAAGTTTGCTCGCTCTTCACACTGTTTTTTACACCGCCATATATGCTGGGTTATTGGCTATCAAGAAATCACGCTAAATATTAGCCATTTTAGATACAAATGAATTTGTTTTTTCTTGCGAGGCAGACATTTTATTCAGGTAAAAGTTCCTATACATGAGCAAAAAATCTCTCGTTCACAATCATGTTCATTTATTGTTGTTAGGTGAATCAAACCCTGGCATACAATGAAAATGTCACTTACCTCCAACTGCTGGTCCCTCCGACCACGCTAAATCCAAATATAAGTAAAATATATTTCCGGATTATTTTGTGCTGGCATTTTTCAAACTTTATTAGTCGTGAGATGTGTCGCTGGAAATAACCAAGTGCCTAACGCACAGCAATCATCTTGTTGATTGGTGCATAAACAGTCATTCAAGAATGTCGTCGAGAACTTTGCTTCCATACCCTGACATTTGCCTTATAATATTGGAAAAGTCGTTTTGGAAAGGAAAAAATAATATAAAGGTTCATTCACGACAATCCACGACAAAGTGTGCCGTAAGTTCTTAGGGCAAAACTGGTTTGTAGAAAGCTTCTAAGATGTTTCTGACCTAATTGGTTACGGTGGCTCTTGATATTCAGTTCGGTCGAATTGCCGTTAGACCCAATTTAGGCATGTAAACTTTGATTCAAAGCACATTCTATATGCTATGTGCTGTAGACGGTACAATCTTGTATGATATATTTTCTAACCCCGTGCGTTAGCTTGTTGGTCGACTTTAGATAAACAATATATTCATGCAGATTTGAGCTATCCTGCGAAAGTAATATATTCCTGCTCCATGGCTGGCATGAGCACACATCTAGAAAGCTGCGAGAAATTGAACAACCAAAGTTACAGAGGTCCTTAAGGTGTTGCGCAATTTGCCATCAATAAACTGCATGGTATAGCACAGTAGTGCTTGTAATGGTAGGCTGGACATCCCAAAAATACATAAATGCTCTCGCTGGTGTGCATCGAATAAAACTTTAAGCTACTAAATGTTACCAAGAGGCTACTGTGGTCAATCGGTGTGGAAGCCCAGTTTCCTTGTTTCGGAAAGTGGGGAGTTTTCATTTATAGTGCTCATTTGCGTTCCATTAATTGCCTAAATGCCCCCATGATTTGAAGCAGAACACAATGGGGAACCCGTCACCAGGTCAGTACATATCTGGTGGTTGAAATGAGAGCAAAAAATAAAATACGCAGCAAAGCTCGGTTAGTGAATTGGAAAACGTAAAGACACGAAAGAATGGTTGCCTGCACTCCACATATTGCATTTAGTTGAATGATATGAGACACTCTAAAGTATCGTCGGGTTTCCCACAACAAGGGAAGATTCAGAGTTTGTGCGAAACGTTTTTGACAGAACTGTACCGGGTTTCGCAGACGTATAGCGATTGCCTCGGTTGTAGTCAGGCAAAGCCTTTAGATTGATACTGGCAGTCTGTTAGGCTGGTGACATGGAATGACTCATTCAGAATTACTATATGCCCGGTGTCAATTAAGTGAGACGCAACTGAGCTTTTGGATGAACTGTTGAGTATAATTATATCCCGGTAAGACAGGCGATCACGTGTTCCTTAAGAAAATTACCGTGTCATGCGCTCATCATGCTCCGCTGAACAACGTCATGCGAAAGAATGCCCAACCAAACCAAAACCGCAGAGTTTCAGCCCGAAGCGTGTGTTTTCGGGATTGAAACCAGCGGCCATTGACAATGTCCGCCAACAGATCGCCTTTGTACAGTAAATTCAAGTACATGAGCTTCAGTCCAAACGCCGTGACAGTTGGTTGAATAAAACGGTCGAACATATTCTTGAGTATGAATCTCTCCGGTAACGATTGGTTTCGTGCACGTTGGTAATGTATTGCAATTCAGAATCTAGTGTATTGGAAGAACAAACACGAGTTGCTCGGTCCTTTAGAGTGTGAATTAAGGTTCATTTCCGCATCAGTGTCACAAATATCAGGAAGTTTTTGTACTGTCCCGTCAGCGTGAACTTTCTGTCGATCGACCTTTGAATTGAACCCGTGCAATGTCTGACTAACTTAACGTCCAGGAAGTGGAAAGTGTTGTCACGTTCATTTTCAAATGTGAACTGGATGGAGGTATGTGCTCGGCTGAAGAGAGCATCCATTTTGAAACCGTTCGATACGATCACCTTCGTACTTTCTACAAAACGTTCGTACGTTTGATCTCCCAACATATCTTGAAAGTCGTATTGGTTCTGATTGCAGTGTGACAGATGAGGTGAATGCACGAATCTGCAAGGCAGTCGTGTCGCGTTTGCTAAGTTGAGACACCTGTGGTGTCAGAGTGGCTTATCTCTCAATCTAAAGGTACATGTATCAAGCTATAGTACAAATTGTTTTGTTGCACGGCTGTGAGACTTGGTCTATTCAAGCAGCGGAACTGAGACGTCTTCAGGCGTTCGAAAATCATTGTCTCGGAATCACAGTTCGTGTGGGTTGGTTCCGGCGAACCCGTGTGTGTTGGTTAGGACATGTGTTGCGTATGCCGAACCAAAGTTTGCCAAAGAGAATGCTGTTGTCAATGTCCATTTGAGAGTGGTGTAAAGAGAGAGGTGGCAAACACTTGATTCGGCAGAGAGGTATGAAGGAGATCACGAAACGCTTGGGTGCTATCGGTGCTACTCGCCTTCCAGGATGGGGACCGCGTGATCCTTATTGTGCCTGGTTGGAGACATTACAAGANTGATCCTTATTGTGCCTGTTTGGAGGCACCAGAAATTATGGCTGCCAACCGACATGGCGGGCGTTTGTGTTTTCAATTTCTATTCAGATTGCCTGGGCGAATGTCTGGAGGTGTAGGTACCTCGGAATCGTTGTCGATGTGATGATGATGTGGCGTTTGTGTTTTCAATTTCTATTCAGGTTGCCTGGGCGAATGTCTGGAGGTGTACGTACCTCGGAATCGTTGTCGATGATGATGATGATGATGATGATGATTAGTGATCGGCCCATTCAATCGAATGAGATCTAGTGTGCCCATAAACATGTAACACAACAGGAGAACCCATGGCGACTCCATCATTTTCTAGAAGACTCCTATTTGAAATTTAATCAAACGTCTGTCCTCAAACCACTAGATAACCAACTTAAATGATACGCTGTGTTCTGTGGTGAAAACTACACAGTTTTAAGATGAGGCTACATCCACTATACGTCCCCCAAAAGTGGCTGCTCTCTCCAGCTTTGGCATTTACATTACGGTACCTTGTCGCACTATGGGGCAATATACGAAAGATTGTTGCTTAAGTGCTTTCCTTTTCCGTAGTGGACAATCATGAATTGCTAAATTCCTAATAAACGTGGAAAACATGTTTCGAATATATCGGCAAAAATGTGAATGTAACTTACGTTGGTCTATTGCAATTGATGAAGGCAAGTTTGAATTATTGGTCAAATATCTAGACTTACGTTAAATGGTTCGCTAAAACAAACACACTGTTTGCAATATTCTACCCGGCCCTAAGATGACACTTTCATTTCTGTGTACACTGTGGAATCTTGAAAAACGCCGATGTGTTGATTTCACCGCTATTCACACGAACAGCGTAGTACGATAAGTCGTCATTAGCTGAAGGACATATATTCGGGAAACCGTGAACACAAAGTAAAATTGCGGCACATCCCGACATGCCGGGATTGATAACTGTACAACCAATCGATGGGGATTCATTAAAACAATTCGGCACTGAAGCGCACCAAATTTTCACAATGCCGATTAGACTTTGGTACAACCAATCGATGGGGATTCATTAAAATAATTCGGCACTGAAGCGCACCATTTCTCACAATGCCGATTACACTGTGTGTGTGGACGTGCCACGAAGATAAAGGAATTTTTAGGGGATGTTAAAAATGCGCATTACTCTAGGCATTTGTGAACAGCAGGAAAGCTCAATGTGTCGACGTTTAGGACTTGTGTTCTTCCTGACTTTTAAAGATATTGAACACTTTAGGGGACATGGTGTTTTGTCCTGCACACGTAAAATGCAACAAAGTAGCCTGCTAATCTTGGTAGTTGTACAGTACGATTTTTCAACTCGTCTGCAGAGAGCAAAGACACATAGGCCCTGAGAGGGCAGCGTTATTCTCTTGCACGTCGTTTGTCAAGCGTTTGTCACAGGGCTACTAGAGCTACCAGAAATGTGCCCTTGTGCACTCTGGCACGTGTTTCGCAAGCTTTGTCAAGGGACAAACTGCCCCTGAAGTTTCATTTGTGTTTTGGTAAAGAACCAAACAGTTCTCGAATCGTTCCTGGTCTCGAGCAGCTTTGGTGCATTAATTCACTCTATCAAAATATAGCAGTAGGCTGGTGTTAACCACAAAGCTGTGCCTCCCTACTGCCTGCAGTAAATGAAGTTAAGAGCTAACGCTGTAATGCTAGACTAGATGCCGTTTAGGAAACCTTGCGCAATCTCCACACGACCTCACAGAGTCTCTCGTACAGTATTGAATTACAAGCCCGAAACGAGAATAAACAGGAAACAAAATCTACCTGCTCGAAAGATGACTCATTAGAATACGAGACTATTACATTGTCACACATATTATCATCATGGTTAACTTTTACAAAATTAAAACAGGGAGGGGTTGCTAGAGTCGTTTTTTGTAGAACTAAAATACACACCTACAAAATGCATTTTGGCTTGTGTTGCTAACATGTCACTCGCTCATGGGGCGGATTTTTTAGTTTCCGATTTTGAAACCATTTACGTCCGGCTCCACATGACCGTAACGTATGCAAAATGAGCTGTTAAATGAGCAGTTTCTGGGTTTTTTCGAATTGTACAATGTCAGCCATTTTTCAGAGTAATTTTAGGTTCACGTTGAAATTTTGTCGCTCCACCTGCATATTTGATCACTCATCCACGTGACGCATGCATCCTCATGAGCGGAGGCGATAGCTGTTCAGCTGACTATTAGTTATTGTATGATATATTTGCTTCTCTTGGATAAAATGCAACAACTTGCTTGAATGTTGTAGTCCGGAGACCCAGCAACCCAACTACCCTAGAGCGCTTGTAACTGTGACCTTTTAGAACCGAGACATCACGAGTGAGCATCCGTAAATCATAGTTCAACTGGGGCATTTCTATTCGACCGTCACACATGCCACTCTTCGGTCATCTCGTTTTTAATTCTTTGCTTGCGAGCAAAAATAAACATACTGCAGATGAATTTCCAGATTCCAGACTTTTTTCAAAGTGTCCCAACATAAAAGCAGTAGCTTCACTGAGGCATTTTGAACATCGGCGCTGGCTCTCGGGAAAGATGCGTTAGATGATTACTCTTTCAATCTAGTTGAGACTATCTTTATTTTACATAATATATCAAAGAAGCGCCTTTATGATAGTGTCTCTGTTGTTGAAAGATGTTTATAAAATCAATAATTTCATGATAAGTTTATAATTACAAATCATTGTTCGAATGTTTCCACTTCTTCTACCGTCCGTTCTCCGGACGGTGTTTTGAACAAACTCGATACATCCATGTAATTTCCGCGCCGTGCATCCATGCTCACGTAAAGTGTGAAGACAAGGGGTCAACCGCGCGACGGCAGCATTCCTTCACTAGTAAGTGCGGGACGTTGAGACAGGAATACTCTTCTACCATCCTCGGCGTTTCTTGCTGCTTAGCACCTAATTAATTTACTTTCGAACGTGAGATCTTAAATGGAGGCTCCCATGTGCCTGCCTGGTGCAACTGAGTCAACCATGACTGTGCGTCCTTTTGGGTGACAGTCACACTCAGAGTTCAGGCGTTCTTTGCGTCGTCACAAATTCTAGGTAGACAAAATCAACAGCAAGTGAGCATTTTGCCTTGGAATATATTGTTAATACTATACTCTTTTACGTTAAGGATTTTATGAAGCTAAAGTAAAACCAGGCATTTTCTATTGAGGGTGCTTTTTTAAATTTCCAACACTAAGTAATCACCGATACTTGCACTTCGTTGAGGACTGGGAGTATTGACGTAGCTGTGACTGTAACGGCTAGTCATCAGATCACTCATCAGATCGCGTGTCCTTTACGTGGCTACCACTTGTATCACACGCCAGGCTTAAGAAATTCAACCACATCGGGTCAAGTTGTATTCATGTTCATGCAAGCATCAAACACCCCTTTCTTCACAATGCACACAATAAATTTGCATACAATTCGGCCCAACGCACACACTCGCGTGCGCAGAGAGCAGGGAGTCAACCACTCTCCACAAGTCGACGGACAACTATGGAATACGTGTAGCAGCCAAACTGCGGAGAAAAGATGTTCCCGCCATCCGGACTTTCACAAAGGAACTCTCACAGACGATAAGTTCCTCTTTTGACTTGCTCCCATTTGCATTCTATTTATTTTCATTAGTGTGGAGTCTCACCATTGTCAACTATACTAAAAACTTTTATTAGTGCATATATCTTCTGATTTGTATTATGGACATTATCAGCCGCGCACGAATATGACTGCCGTTCAAGCTGGTCCTTCTGCTTTCGGCTGCATATGGGAAAACACTTTCCCGTTAGTCAGCGATTTTTTGCAACTATATGGTTGGCACGAAATGATGCCAGACTGCGACCAAAATATTAAGTCCTAATATTCAAGTGTATTTCTCCAACTGTGGGTAAGAAATTCGCACGCATATGTGATCTTCTGTTGCATTTAAGTGAAGACACAGGGTTCACGATTGATGACTGCTGTAGTTGTACGATTTGACACAACTTCATTGTGGACATTCGTGTAGGTGTTTCCAACTTATCAAGAGTTTGTAGGAAAGACCATGTCTGAACTTTATGTGACAGGCATCATTGCACACTCTTGACCAGCTTTGTTCACCTCCGCAATCTATGGTTCCTGAAATCGTCGACTGAATCGAGGACGTGTGCTGATTCCAGATACCATCGCCCTAATTATCACACAATGTTTCGGCCCGTAATAAACTGTCAAATTAGAGCACGAAATCGAACTTTGTTTTCTGAGGGTTTCTTCGCAGGTATGCTATTATGGTGACCTTTTGTGACACCTGAACTACGATTTACAATCCATGCAGAAAATCCGGAATACAAATAGCAATATGTAGACGCCATTTTGTAACAAAGAGACTTCAAGTTTCCCGCACACACACACAGAGTAAGAAGAAGCAAAGTGCCCTATCCAAATGGATACTTTAAGTTAAATTTTTGAAATTTTTTAAAAATGTTGAATTTTTTTCAAAATTTTGGGATTTTTTAAATGTTTTGAAGTTTTGAAATTTTACTTTTAAATTTTTCTTTTGTTTAAATCGAGACGTTGCTTAACAGATAGTCTTAATTGTTTATCGGTTACATTGTGGCATGGAAATTAACTCGTGGTGGGTTGCTGCGGCGGGTTTCCAAAGCAAGAGACCTCGAAATAATACAAAATTTATAGCCCAACTATCAGGTTGTGTTGATTAGACTCGCATGTCTAGGAGAGGCAAGCATATTCTGCTGCTTAGATGGTTACTTAATCTGGATAGCAGCGAACAAAACAGGTAACACATACTGTTCACTTTTTCATTGTGCTCAGACAAAGTTCCTCAATCGAAATATATCAGGAAACTTGAACTGTAGAGCACATCAAATAACGTGATAGAAAATAAAAACAAATGGCAAATTAGGCTACGCAAGCTGAATTCCAATGTAAAATGTTTTTCAAATCTAGTAATGCCTAAATGCAATATCCATATTCAAAACCTAAGTAGTTTATATCTACTTACTTGAGTGCGTGTAGATTCTGACTGATAGATAATGGCAGGGGTAGTGGCAGACCTTCAGCATTCATCGATATGCAATTGGCATTATTCACAGACTTTTCGAGGAGGAAGAACTGAGTGGTGAATATTTGTTTTACTCGGATGACCACGGAAGTAATTTGCGTTGACCTTAGTATCAAGCTAAATGAACATTTCAACTCCGATAAATTCGGTGTTTTGTACAAAAACCTACTGGCTGAGTATCAGGAGACCGAAGACGTACAATAAATCTCGGGAAAGTTTTTGTGAACAAAACGGTAAACAGAACCACACGAGAATTATACCTGTTGAAAATTTTGAAAATGGCAGCAGGGATGATGAAAATATGTGCAACAATCATTACGAAAGTCAACGACAGTATCGTCACTTTCCTTCGGCCTAGGAAATCAAGGTTGAGCTTGATAACTGCAATGAGTGCAACACATTTAAAAATGAACAGAGAGGAACACAAGGCCACTTGTCGCTGAAACATTGCCCCTTGCTCCTCGGAGACAACAAACCATGCATAGAAGTGCGAGTGTTCCGTTAGACGCACCTGACGGGTTAACCAAACTGAAGTTCCTGTGATTAGGTGTTCCTATGAGGAAATGTCTTAAAACACACGAACTGACAACAGAATACAGAATAGATATATCAACCGGCCCTTTCAACTTTAAATTTTTGCCTAAACGGAGTTCAATATGCATTAACTTACTTATGTGACACACTCCTATTGATTTCGGCACTGAATTATCAAAAGTAACGTTCGAAATCGTAAGCAGGGTTTCACTACAATAAATCTTGCCATTATAAAGTATTCTAGTGCGAAAGTGTAAATTTCATCTGCAGTTGTTCTTGGTCGTCCAACAGCTTTATCAAATACGGGCTGCTAAAATGCATCAAGGAGAATTTTTCACCCAAACCAGTCATCTATGAGCAGAGTTGCTTGTTGCTGACGTTCGCACGCTGGCTTTGTATTCACTTTCACATGTGCATTTTGTCAAGGTGTCCTTGTTCTTTTCCACCATGCGCATATATTCAAAGCAGAAATTGAAATCGATGTTTTTCCACGGTCCGTGTGATTGTAAAGTTAATCCGACGGTGAAAGTGACGTATAATCCATTGGAAAAAACGGGATTTTGGTGGATTTGTGCAGGGCTTCGTCCATAATTGGAGCTCAACAGTTTATTTTTGACTTGGTTGTTAGCACAATAAGCATTCTCTTTTATTAAACCGACGACGGTGGAGTCCTCTTACTACTACAAAACTGTTTGACGAAGGCCACGAAGACCGTTCAAAAACATGAAAAAGTGTGTTCTAGTTCCAAATAGATGTTTTGGAAGGCGTAATATTTGCAGGCTATTGACGCTTCTGAACGATGTTCGAATGACGCTTATCGTCAGCTCTACGAACGCGTTGCCTTAGTATTTGGTCATAAGCTTTCTCAACATGTAGTTCCCTTGAGACGGTACTTCTTTCCGTTGTTTTACGTTGAGCCATTGAAAAGAAAATTTCAGACTACTTGATAGTGACTTTGCATTTTTCATAGATGTTCTACTCTTAGACTGTGTGAGCAGGTTGCCGCTAGCCTAGAAACTTGATTACTTGTGATATTGAACAATGAACTACGTGTACAACAAAACAATCAACTAAAACCTAGGTGGTCATCCGAACTTCCACCTCTATTTGCTGTTCCCTTCATCCCACACCGGTTAGAAAGATATGTCGTGTATGTAAAGCTTGTTTTTTACGACTTCAAGTGTTTGCTACACCAGTCCTGTTTCAGAGAATAGAAAGATAAAACTCAGTGATTTCAGCTGCGTTACTGGTGCACCGTTTCGGTGACATTTATTCAACCATAACTGATACCTGTTTCGCAAAGCTTGCTTGGAAGAATGCGAGACAGTTGCTGAAGAGCTCTTATGTTTTCGAAAACTGCTCTTTGCGTGTGTCAATGTGGGAGAGTAATTCCTGTTGTGATGCAACGGCTGATGTACGGCTCCGACCTTCCGGAATTTAGCGCCCATTCCGTCTAGCTCCTGGACACTGAATAAATTTAACCAGTGTCCGAAAATGTCAAGCGTATAAAATTTAAACAAACATGACCGAGCCATACACACTCGATGCCGCCAGATTTGAGTGCAAGCAGGTTTTGTCTGAATTTGCTTGAACACAAGAGCCCAAAAAGTGCCTTCATATCCAGGATAATTACTGGTCCTTTTCAACTGTGGTCTAATCAGTATGAACAGAGCCAGTTCAAGTTTGCAAATATCCTATACTGAATTCAAGGCATGGCGAATCGGCCTCAGCCTCAGAGCTTCTCATCGATATTTGATGCAAAATGTGACTGATGTTACGCCGCTCCAATCTCTGGTCTAGTATCTCTGCGGCACCCAACTACGTCACAAATTGAAGAAAACGAACTAATAAACGGTAAACAAGACTATTCATGGGCAAGGCTAAAGACGAAATGTTTGCTTTTTCCCCTATAACCTGGTAATATAACATGGTACAAGTCAAGCACATAGAATTGCGTTCTACGAGACTGCGCAATTTGACGTGAAACTTACTTTCATCCATGCAATCTAAACGTGGTTTGGGAATTGTAATGTTGGTCATAGTTTGACCATTGTATAAATGGTCCAAAAACGTTAAATTATACGCAACAATATCGTTTCAAAAGCAAAATGCTCAGTGGTCTAGAATGTTGTCACATATTAATCCAAGTTGCATGCTTATTTTAGCCCGACAAGGTGACGATATTCATTGAGCTTTTTTGGAAAGCCTGGTCAATTAGACAATGCTTGGTATTCTCTCCATTTGAATGACGTTGTGAAAATTGAACACGTTACTTTGCGAACAAATTTATATCGCGGAGCCCCATGTCTCGACGGCTTTGACAATTAACGTGTAAAACTCTTCCCCCAGTGAACATAAGGTTAATTTCAACTTTTGGCAGAAAGTTGAATATATTAAACTGTTATTTACAAAATCTGAGTTATGATCCTACAAAACAAGACATTTATGGTTTCAAAAATATTCCATTTTCTGCTCTGATTTACCTCAGAATTTCTTTTATTTTCAAGCTTAAAATTTCCGTGATTTTGGTGAGATCACAGCAGACCCATTGGCAGGTCCTAGTATCTTTTCCAGTAGCCTTGATATATCTTGGATCGCGTGACTCCATCTCTCATAGCCACTAAGTAATACTGCTTTTTTACACGCCTTTTCGTACATTCGGTTACCGATAAGGACGAGATAACAACGTTTCTCATAAGTTGACTTTGCTTTCCGGATTGGTTGAAAACAGTACGACTTAGGTCCTCAGACACAAACCTGTGTTTGCTCCTACGGAAATCGAGTTGCAAAATATGGCAAGGACGGCAACTCGCGCCTAATTTCTTACGCGTAATCGCTCCTTTTTAAAAGCAGTAAAAGGTTTGGTATTTCAGTTTCTTAGATGTATGATTGTACACGGAAATAACCCTAATTACTACGTTTAAACAGCGGCCCCGGGGACATTGCATCATTTTCGAACATAATTAGTGATTCTCAGTTGGTCAATATTTGTAAATTGTAGCCGAAATTCCCTGAGGATTAAACTTTTTCCCAACTGGCCTTGTATACCTAAGGTGCTCGAGACGAAACGAACGTCAGTTAAAAGCGTGAAGTGTTTCTTTGCAATTCATTAGGCATTAGTTGTTATCCTCCATAAGGATTGGCAATTCTCATGTACTACTTACATGAACTTCTAACGAGAATTTCTTGACAATTTTTTTGAAACTCCAATCCGTCAATGCATACAACTGAGGATAGCCATCCACCCCCAATTTCTAATTGCAGCCAGCATTCTCGTTCACTGAAACCCCGGATGAAATCAGCCAGAGCTGTCCTGCAGAATCAAATGCTCAAACACCACAATAGCGTACCCATCAGAAAAAAAGGAACCACTTACGTGGACAAAACATGGACTAGGTATTTCTATTGTTATCTAAAACTTAGTTGTTTTTGTTAAATTACCGCATGACGTTTGGCACATTCGCTGTAAATGACTAAGTTGAATGCATTGACATTTTTGTCTGAGATCACGTGTGCAATGCATATTTGTAAAATTACGCTCTGGCAATCTTCTTCACAGCATTCTTCATGTCCGGAAGCCGATCTGTGGAAATCTACTTTCATCGCATTCAGTGCTGCGTGATGTGAAAATGAACTTGTCAAGAGTAATTCCGAAATTTCGCGTACAATTACGTGATTGCGGTATCATAGTTGGAACAACGTTGACCGCTTTTTTCAGATATTCGCATGAACATCCACACCAATCCACACCAACAGGTTAAAAAACCGCACGCCTTTGGAGAAACGCCTATTTGTTACTTACCTCTCAGTACAGCACACTTTCCTATAAGTGGAGATGTGCATGCAAGATTTCAGCTTTGGGCCATTTCAGAAATGTTCACAAAACGATAGTTCGCTCTTACCCAATACGCGCCCTCAAGGGGGACGCCTTGTGTTTTTGGTCGACTCTGGATCCCAGATGGGGGTAAATCGGTTTGTATGAGTGGGTTCATGCACCCGTCTACGCACCTAACCACTTCTGATACTAAAGTGGATATCAATTTGGTTTCTCACAGCAGACTCAACTGCATTCCCCTTTTACGAGACCCATCAACTAAATATGCTTGACAAAGGCCGCCACAGGCTCCAGTTAGCGTTATATTAGGGACATAGCAGTATATTTTCAAAAAGGAAACTACTCACAAGGTTGCCGAAAGTAGTTCGACAGACTACGGTCTGTTCTACTTTATGTTAAGGCTCACCAAATAGACGAATTTTCCGAGTTTTCTCCAAACGTGTGTTTTATTTGAGCCCAAATCCGACAAATTTCAACAAATACTCTCATTTGCATATCAATTTGGTCTTCGAGAAAAACTCAACTGAATCTCTCGTTTATAATGTTCTTCAACTGCATTGCCGCAAGAATGTTGCCTAATGTTTCATTCGGTACTTTTTTTAGATATCGCAGTACATCTATCCACCACGCCTATCTGATGAGAATGGAAAAGTCCGAAGGGCTTGCAACAACCTTGTGAGTTAACCCATATTCAAAAGATTTACTCAGGCTGGTTAACTCCTAACAGAGTTAAATCTAAACCCTAAACAGAATATTGACATATCGTAACGAAAGGTGGTCTTGCTTTTCTGGGGAACGTCACTAATAGTTTCTCATTGTATTGTTGACCATGTAATTGTGTTCAACCTCAAAGCCAAACCTTGAATTTTCACCTGAACTGTTCTTGTCCTCAAGCGTAAGTTTTTTTGGGAGTAAGTAGAATAAATGAGGGATACTTTGCAATCGGTAATAACGCTCGAAGTTAACGTGAACTCTCCATCGCCTTAGGTAGTTTCTATTCAGATAGGTAATTGTGAGAATAAATTCAGATATTCTAAGCTTGCTTCATACCTGAGTCATCCCTTCTCCATAGGTGATGGTCAGTGTGTTCTAGACCAAGTGGGATCTCAGCGCTTGCGGGACAAGCGTTTGGATAGTTCCGGCATCGCAGTGGGACCAGAGCAACAACTTCAGACTTGAAATCTCAACAGGCCTAACGCTGATTAGAGAGAAAAGTATACAACGGACCAAATTTCGAGTTGCCATTTCGATTGCTTACAGACTGACCGAATTTGGATGTGGGAAGCTTTCCTCAGTCAACCAGCAGCTCAAGATAGTTGGGTTTGTACCGATCTGTCTCCTCAGTATAGCTGAACACCTGAATGGCGTTTACATATACAGAGCCAAGGCTATGTTTGATAGGCTGGTAACGGACAAACAGCGTGCTGGATCGCCAGTGGCTTGACAACCGTTGCACTTTGTGTTAGTTTCTCAACAAGCAACATTTCACTATTAATTGTGTCATCCTGTTTCCTCCGTCAAACTCCCCCTGGATGCTAGTTATTTACCATTTGAGACCGACTTAGCTGCACGCCTGATATTTGGGCTAGTTCGTTGAATATGCAGAACACACGGAGCTCACGAACTATAACTTGATTTTGGCGGTTGATTTCTGGTGCCGAACAAGGTGTTGTTTTCGATAGGCAGTCTTCATGAACCCTCAAGTATGAAACACTTATTTTGATATTTGGTCATTCCCTTTGGTATCGTCACTTTTTATGTAGTTTGTGAAAGCATTAATTAGGTATTCTTGATAAAATTAAACGACAAAGCTCTAGGTGAGGTGTGCTAAACTTATCCGCGTTCGACAACACCAGCCCCTTTGACACTATATCCGTAATGAAGGGATCAAGTGTAATCCCTATTTGATATTTGAACATTACATCACAAACGGTTGGCAGTGTTCACATACTATTCACCATTTATAGCTTACTGATGTCATTGACCGACAACCAGGAATTGAGTTACTCTCTGTATGTATTCCAGAACAAAAATTAGGCTTTTAGTCAAGTTCACCAGCACAAAAATCTTAGGTGAAATCACCTCTATCAATCCCACTACTGTTGCACAAACATCCAACGCTACAAGAACACCGGAACAGCATGTTGTTTTGTTCATAAGTGCACAAGAGTACCATGAATGTCAGCTTTGTACAAATTGAAGCGCCGAACATGCAATGATATGCGTTGGATGTTTTGAGTGTTTGGACGCAATAGATTGACGAATTCAAGGTTTGTCTGGTGCCATCGATGTCCAGAAATTAACGTGTCTTAGCCGTTTTCTGACTGGAAGAACATGAGGTGTTTCGCTCACTGATACAAGTATTTTGAGCAGCATACAAGACATCGGACATTTTTTTCGTCCATGGGCTGTTTATATTGCAACGAGGTTTACATAATGGACGTCTACTTACTGATTTCAATGTGATCTACGTCGGCCAGTTTGGCTGCAAACACACGAAAAAACGCATTTCAATTTACGAGTTAAAATTGCTTTAGAAACAGTTGATATAGCTCTTTCAGCCAAGTTTTCCATATTATTATTTTATTATAGTATTATTATTATTATTTAGCTAAACCGGCTAGTTTAACTGCACAAATAAGTGCCGAAAATAATGTCTGTGATTTGAAAAAAGGCAGTTAACACAAATACCTCAAAATTGCCGACAAAAACGGAAAAATGACGGATTTTGAATACTTTCAAAAGCTTTTTGCTCCATTTCAAGGGTACCTGTTTTCCGCTGAAAGCGCAAACGTGATATACAGACTCGCTGAACTGTATGGTTGAACCATGCCTTGTTTATAAACGTTACCGCATTTAGCATGGGCGGCGGGGCAAAACCGAGTCAGCTAACAACTTGTGGCACTTGCAAAAGCGACCACACCACAAACAACAAATCTTTGCAAACTCGAGGTAATTCCATCCAACCCATCAAACTTTATGTCCGTCAGGAAGCCGAATGGCGTAAGATCGCTAGGAATACGGAGCGAATTCCCAAGCGCTTTTAGCCTCTGAAACCCTGTGGAAATGGTGCCTAAAACTGGTACCAAGAAATTTATGCAGTTTTCAGCACTTCAGATTTTAATACTTTACTACTGAATGCTGAATTTTTCTTAATCGCGCTCAATTCACAAACACGAGATCTAGCAATTCCTCCTCCTCAAACGTCCGGGCTTCTGTCTGATTTTCGCTTCTAACGTGCCACTTGTATTACCGCTAGAGCCGATTTCAAGGAGTGTTTCTTTTGTATATGTAAGCGGATGTCAGGTTGAGCAAATCAGGAAACAATTGTACAACCTGATCCTTCATTTCATAAGTGGGCTGGTTATAGGCCAGCTCATTACTTGCCTCGCCAACCACTGGGTTTATCCGGCGAGCGTAGTCTTCAAGACGTTTGTGTGACACATGTATTTGAGTGTATTATAAACCAGGGAACTATTCCGCAATCAGCTGGGTCTCCAACAACACAGGGTTCACTGGTAACTGAGTGAACCAATTTGCTACTTTGTGTTGTTAGTATTAATATTATACAACAAACACACTAATAAATAACAATTTATCATGAAATAATATAACCTTGTAGTAATACAAGCAGTTGTACGCATGTAAAACAGCCCCGGATTCGAGCCACTGCATTTGGTACTTTTAGGAAATCTTGTTCCCAAACGTCCAACGCATCTGGTCATTATGTTCAATGGCATATTTAAGAACGTATATATATATATATATATATAGCATACTCTGAATGGTAAGTCGTAAAGTGGTTGACAGTTTAACGACTAAGCTAGCGGAAAATAATAGGCATCCAGCCTACCGTACCTAGGCTGGACCTCCGAATCCACGTGTGTGAACTGTTTGTTTACCTTTATAATTTTGACGCCGTTACCAAAAATCGGCGGAAACCCGATGAGCACATTCTTATTTTGTTATCGAATTCCTTGGTTAAGTCCCCATTAAAAATATTTTGTCCGTAATAAAAATTCACAACTCTTCCGCAAAATTTTATCAACATATTTTGCTGAGAACCACTACTGAGTCAGTGTCGGTGTATTTTGTCAATCACCGAAAAGAAACTGCCGGATTTCAAAATAAGGAATTCAAACGTGATGCTGTCTCGGGAAAACTAAATTGGTCGGGACATTTTGTGTATCTGCTTGTTCAAGTGTGGATGAAAATTTGCGCACAAAAACACTCACTTATCTGGTACACCACAGATTCTGCGGAAAATTTGATAAAACTAACCGTTTTAGTCACAGGGTTATTAAGTTTGAAATGGATACTCATTTTTCATATTACTTGGAATGCAACCATCAGGCAAGACCTCCCGGAGTATTGTGAACTGCGTTTAGTGCATTGGACGGCCATCCACTTTACCAAAACGGCAGTCTCACTTCTTAGTGAAGAGTGAAGAGATTACGAAACTGTGAGTGTTTGCGCTTCTGCGAGTTTTTCATCATTAGACAACTTCTATGGACGAAATGTATGATTAACAACAAAGCGGTGACTTGCGCAGGCAATTAAATCGGCATTGGGTGAAGATGTCGAAGCTATTGTTCCTGAAGTGTTGACAAAGGTACTGGTGCAACCACAGATACTAAAACTCGACACAGATTTTCAGTCGGCTTGTAGAATACTTCGACGTATTCAGGAAAGCCCACATGAGTAATGCGCAAAATCACAAGCCAGAAATTGTGGATTCTTGGGATTTTTCAAAAAATGCGGTACTAAGTACGTAATAGAAGGGGTACAAACCTCAGGTTATGGGGTTTTTCGTTTAAACTGTTGCACCAAGTAGTACGAGTTCAAAGAAAGTCCGGAGAGGATGGTACATTCATCTTAGTTTGCGACACGCGCCTGGATACAACACTTGGTGAGGCCAAATGGTCAAAAAAGCGCACGTAAAGGATGGCTGTCCAAATCGGTTCGACGAGTCAGGGTTTAAACGTTCATGAGGAATTACAAATGATTATCGAGTCTATGAGGTAGACGTAGTAAACAGCAGGCTCAGACAAGGGAAGAGTTTGACCGGCTGCATATTACAGACAGCGCAAAGACCTCAAAAATCCTAGACAATAGAGTGCCAGTTAAAAAGCTAGCTCGGTGTGCGGGCGTTATTACTCGAATCTTACGGAGTCATGAAGCCACATGGTTCACGCCGTAATTGCTAACAGGAGTCATTCATCTTGGAAATCAGAGCTCCAGATTTTACCATTCCTCACTGCACTTACTGAACTTGTTCTCTTTAGATCACATATTGCTGTATTCCACCGAAATAGGATCACGTGGGAGAGCGCCTCAGTGACGTTGATATGAATTAAGGTTCCCACATTCGTTGACATGTCAACTTTTCAAAAGTAGAATTTACTCACAGTCAGTTGTAACTCATTCGACTACAAAGAATGTGGCTTTCCAGAACATCCCCACTGATATCCCATCGACTTTTTGATTAAAACAGAATAAACATGGTAAATACTGATAACCGGCACTAGAGCAAACTGCACGAAGCAGTCACTGCTTCTAATTTTGATCCTACCTATCACTAGGGGGCAATGAATGGTCTTACTCGTTTCCTTTTCCTGTGGTTCCACCTGTGGTGAAATATTTTGTCCACAATTTACCTCGACAATAAATCACTCTCGTTCACTACATTCTATCCGCTTTCCTTGTTTTTTTCAAAACATATCTTGTATAAATAAACTCCTCAAAAGTGTTGCAAAAATCATTTAACGGTATTCTGGCTTATTTCTAAGCACAAACAGATTTGCGATTTGAACAGTTTGCCATGAGTTTCATGCTACGGGAACGTCTTTTGTGAGTACGGTCTTCATTACGTATGGTTTTAGTGGAAAAATGGAGCTTACCACTGCGTGCTGTGCACACCAGAAGTGCGAACAATAATATCGAACGCATCATAAGTAAAAACAACTGGTCGCGGACTTCCGCTAAACTGCTATTATAATGTAATTAGGTACGGTCATTCCGACCAACGGATTGGATGGCGCCTAAGCGAAAAATTGTTTTGCTCACACAACGAATGCTACACTGGAATGCATTACCAAGAAACAGAAAATCCTATTGGTTAATTGTATGTTCCTTTCATTGATTCTATCATTGATCTCAGATACGCTGGACTATCGTTATCAAGTTCTATGATAAACTTAGAAACGCGTGCGCTGCTTTTGACCTTCCGTATCAATATTTTCACTTTTTATTACCCACTTATCTTTTTGTCCTTTCCCTTTGTACCACTGGTATCCAATCTGTTTGAAGCTTTTCAGTCATGCATTGAAGAATACTCGAATTTGTGTGCCTCTTGTATCGTATCGTCTTCCGTTCATTTCATAGTTGCTACAAGATGTGTTAACAGCATTATGTGGTACACAAATAATCGTCCGTGCCTTATTCGACCGCTCCCGTTCATTTCATAGTTGCTACAAGATTTGTTAACAGCATTATGTGGTGCACAAATAATCGTCCGTGCCTTCAGGAATTCGACCGCTGTCTGCTTTTGTAGAAATCGACATTTTGTATAACAAATAAAATCTTATTGTTTAATGAAAAACGCAAAGATATATAAACCACAAAATACACTAGTAAATCTCCAACTGTTTACACATGTTCAAAAATTTGTATATTTTTCAAAGACTAAGATTTGAGCAGTACAAAGCGTTTTCTTTTGTTCGCATGCTACGTAACCATCATCTTGGCAAATTTATCATTTGGTTGGAAATGTGTTTTGATGTAGTCAAATTAGGCGTGATTTGAAACCGTTTCTCTGAGCTTATCTGATGATGGGAGGTCGCCAACCTTTACTGCCTTATTCCATTGCTTGCGAGTTCAAAATATCTCAACGCAACATTTTTGGCTGGAAGTTTTCCAAGGCAACACTACTTAACTGTCCTTCGTTGCAGAGAGAATCCACGTCCCAGATGACCTTAAATGTCTTTTTTATGCAAAGTACCTACCTCATAATTCGATCCGAGATGACTAGGATTTATGCTCTCCCACATATCTCAGAACCACCGATAGACATAAATCTACCTTCTAACTGTTCTATCCGAAATTCAGCCTAGTCCGTTGCACTTTTGTCTTATTTAGGGCTCGTATACAGCTCGATGCAAGCTTGTTTTCTTAGCAGCATTTATTAAGAACATTGTCAGTGGACCAAAAACAAGTCTTCTGCAATCTCACAAATTTAACTTCCCAAGGTAAGAATGGCTACACCATGTCACTAAAATTGACTCCGCTCTCGGCGCACTGTATACGATTCCATCACTGATTTTGTCGTTTTCGACTTCATTTCGAGTCCCAAATGAGTGCAGTAAACCAGCGCACCTTGCTTCCCATGATGTCATTGTTGCTCGAGTTAGTGCGATTATCATGTAAACACATTGCAAAGGCTCATAGCCTCCTCACGGCGTTTTATCTGGTTGCAGATATTTCTGACTGAAAATGCTTGGTTTTTTTTGCGGAACTTTTGTAGTCACATGAATTGACTTTTCAAAGGATGCAGTCACGATCTACGCAAAGCAACTACGGTCAACCTTTAATGAAAACTTCCAAAAACCAGATTTAAGGATAAACAGACAGCCTGAAGATTCTGAGAAAAATTAGCTATGCCGCGAATTCGAAAGGTATAATTTTCTCTGCGTTGTACGGTTTCCACCAAAGCTCTTATGATGGACAAACATTCCCAGGTGAAGATTGTGTGTTGACGCGATTTTGGTATATTCCGGAATCCACACATAAACTATCAGAGCTGAAAAACATGGCGTTGACCATGGTAGACAATGATTTATCAAACCAAGTATGTTATATTCGGCGGATGAACCAAAATTTTCCCATGGTATTTGTCCTTCAAGAAACCTATCAGTGGAATACTTACGAAACGGACCAGCGCTTTTTAAGGAAATTCTTGGTTTGGTGCGATAATTCATATGAGATTTGGTAATTTCGATGCGCATTAGTGCAACGACAGGCTGTCAAATTTCGTACGATTAAGCCATTGGAAAGTGACTGCTCAAATTACACAAAGTTACAGCCCTCTTAGTATAGTCAATTAGTACAATCGGATGAATCCATATTTCAAGAAAAAGCCGTAAAATCCTGTCCAGAACCACCATGTACACATGAAGGATCACGCCAAATCACTTTCTACTCCCCAGACGTTCCTGTAATTTTCAAAGGTAAGCTACTATCCGGACGTTGCTGCTCTCAGAATGTTCCCGAGAAAAGAAGCTTCGTATGACTAATTGTCACAATATTACTAAAACGGACTATTCAACGGCATCAGTATGATCAAATTCGATCCACTTTGAGCAGCATGGTCAGGATGTGTTCCGTATAATTGTGACGTTTCACGTTTCGAATGCAGGATTCTCATACATCCGCTTACTTATGACAACAAGCTTATCCTTGGTCACCTGGCCTTACTTTCACCTAATGTATTAGTATTACAAATCGTATGTTGCCGACGCTTGACTGGTTCTGTATTTGAATAGAGCACGACAAACAAAAGAAAATACTAGAGCACCACCAGTGTCCTTGGTGTGCCAAAGAATCTTGCCCGATACGTAAAAGGTGAATAAGAGCCCACAGCTTTTAAATGCGAGATGATGCTGTGTAATCCCGTAAGATTTTTAAAACGTCGATACATATTCTGAACATTACTTGAAGAGATACAAGTCTAGCAATGCAATCCCGCCTTTCCGACTTGTCTGAGTATAGAAAGCACGCCAAGTTTTCATGTGATGATGTCCTATCAGATTGCCAGATTGTCAACTTTTCCATCAGTTGCTGATGCACAGAGGATGTTGGTGGCTTGTCCATATCACAGCTACAGGGATTCGGGAGTGCTTTCCTTGAAACCCCTCACTCCCACCTGCCCTGTCATGTTCTCTGCATCTATAGGTCTCCAATACTGCGAATTAGGTTTGGAACGTAACACTTATCTGCCTAGGTGGTAACTCATCTTGTGTTACACAAAGCCCAGCCACTTTAGCAGAGGTGGGTAAAGTCTTTGGTTGAAGTATCGTTCGATTCCACAGGAAACTCGTCTCCTGATAACCTCATTTTCTATCCATTGGTTTCAGCGGATTTTAGCTGTTGATCTCAGAAACCACTGGTGGGACACCCTGATATTTCGTAGGTCCTTCATCAAAGGTGACCAAGTCTAGCGTTCTCAAAACAATACGGCCAACATCGTAGCTGGAAATGCGCTTCTTTTGGGATCAAGTTATATTTCGCTTTGATCCCACAAGCTGCACAACTAGGCACAAACAATTCTGTATATTGAGATTCGTGTGTTGCTTGCGTCTGTCTCATCTCGGTCACAACGAATGCACGTTCTCAGACATGCATAGAGGCGGTGGAACACTCACTAATTTTTTTCATTGAGAAGGCATGCATTTAGGCTCACCCGGAAAAAGGAGTCATCTCAAAGATTTTTCAGTCCCTTTTTACATGAAATGTCTGAGGAAGAAATCTTAGACACTTTGTCGGAAGTTAAAACGAGTACGGAATTCGTTACCGTTGATGGACAATATTCACACCCGGGCGACCATGAGTTTTCACGTAGCTAAAGTAACTGTGTATATTGGGTTCTGTTAGATGGGTAGTAATGCGACAGACGAGAGAAAGAAATCTACGACACATTGAACGATCGCTTAGAGTTTATTTCTAGAGCCAGTGAACCTATGCTCTTAGGGTGCACAGTCTGAAGACCGAGGAATCTAACAGAAGGCTGAAAAACACCAAAGCATCAATCCTTTAATGCTCTAGCCGACGAAATCTTGGTATGCTCCATCTGGGACCGATGATATTCCGATATTCTTAAAGAAAATATCTCTGAAGACCATCTCAGAGTCCTAAGTGGAGATAGCACGAATAACACCATTTTTCACTGTGTCAGACGCAACAAAATCTTCAGAAACAACATCAACGGCACTTTTCGTAGACTTTACAAAGGCCCTAAATTTGGCAAAGGAGGTGTAACTATCTAACATATTGTCCCATATCTCTGCGGTGGCAACACTATCCGACCACCTTACTGTGGAGGTTGGAATCTATCGTTTTCAGGTTGCACAAATAGCTAAGCTGGTTTCGCCTCGTAAATCGAATGACTGATATCCGTATCCCGAAACATTACCTTTATAATCAGGTACAAGTTGGTGTTCACACTCATAGACCGTCAAATTTCTGCCATTGTGACACTACCAGATGCATTTTTAATACTCATGACTCTTTCAGATCTCAGGAATAACTGACGCTTCTCATGAAGCCCACACATACTTGAAGAGCTCACAGTCGTGACTAATCTCAAATCTCGAATGCAATCTCAAGACGCTAGACGGTCATCCAATTTTAGGTGTAGCCGCGGCCATCTGAAGGTGTGCACGCATATGCCGAAAATACAATCAGACTAACCAGCCAGCATCCCAATTGCATCAGATATCGTGGGAGGATTGGCGATCCACTTAGATAGGCTTCTAGGTTATCTGGTCGAAATGTCCCAATCCCGGTGTTTGGTGTCATGCAATTTTACTCATGTCGGTCTGTGGCTCTGGTCGGGATTTGCGTGTTTCCCTGCCTCTTGATTCGCCACGAGCTCTCGTGCGGCACAGTGAGGTTTGCGCGCAAACCGCATGACGTTAGCCTACTTACAACAGAATCTATTCCTATGGCTAACCGGTAAAATCATTTTGAATGCCTGGTAGCCATCCATGCGCACTTGGAGGAAGACCTACATTCTGGCCGAAAAGCGAGCAAGCTTAGCGCAATTACAGTAGAGTACTTTACTAAAATATGCGCCTCGTAAACCTTTATTGTTGCCTCCTGGGGACATGAAAATTGATCGAGCATGTCCAAGTATGGAGAACTACATTGCGCACTGAAATTCCTCGTCATTTCAACTAATTAGTTGGAGCATTATTCGGTCATACAGTTCATCACACTACCGAAACGTGGAGTAATTACAGCAAGATAATAGGAAGGATGAGAATCGACCATATAGTTATCACTGGTAAACTGACCAACCTCAATTAGGCAGTAAGATCACATCATTAGGATCGTATGCTTTTTAGCAAAGTAAGATTAACGGCTATAGTTTTTTTCCAAGAAAACACATTTCATAGTTGGTTGGGTTGGGGCTAATGTTGACAGTTAGAACATGTTTTGTAGCGCTAATTGTATTGCTCTGCAATCCGTAATGAGATCAAATCTGTTTAATTAACGGCTATAGTTTTTTTCCAAGAAAACACATTTCATTGGCAGTTGGGTTGGGGCTAATGTTGACAGTTAGAACATGTTTTGTAGCGCTAATTGTATTGCTCTGCAATCCGTAATGAGATCACTGAAATCTGTTTACGGGATAAATATTTCCAAATATTTCCAACCCGGACAAGTTCCTCTTATTGGGTAGAAAAATGCTGCGAGTTTTGAACCAGAAAATGTTTGACCAAATTCATAAAATATTTTCTCATATGTTCTCTGGTCTTCCACATCTGCGCTCTTCGTCAAGAAGCAATACAGACACTCCCGATAGCTCTATTGGTGTGATATGGCAGAGGTAATGGTGTAACGGTGATAATACTGATTAGGAAGGCAATCGAGTAGTATGTGTTGTTCGTAGAATTTCGCTTTGCGTCGATTGTAAAAGGGAATTCTGTTGCGGAATTCGTGGGGCCACTTTGTAACATTTGCTTGGATTTGACCGACGAATGAGTGATGGCAGTGAATCTCTAGGAAGACTCGTTCGGGAGAAGATCTGTGTCCAGTTTTTGTAACTAAAATGCAGATTAGAGTTTTGCTGCCCTGTTCAATGATCTGTAACCGGTCAGTTGGCATTTTCGAATAAATAACTCCGCAGCGAAGGCCTTCTTCCTTTCATTTGGTGCCGTCACCAGGATAGGGACGAAGATCCTGTGGCCGCAACCCTTTGAGGATGGGGATGTTCGGACCTTCCTCGAGGACTTTGAGGAGGTTGCGGACGCTGTCGGGCTGGAGTCTGACCGGGTTGTGGCTGTGCCTTCGGTTGCAGATTTCTGATTCCCTCCAGCAATCCCGATGCTATACTGTGTTCGACTTGCGTTCCGGATATTGGCAGCTACCTATCAAGGAGGAGGACCGGGAGAAAACGGCGTTTACGGTTGGGGACATCCAATATCAATTTAGACGAGTGCTATTTGGTTTGTCCTGGGCACCATTCACAGTCCGGCGCTTGTTGCTTCGTTTAACGAAGGGACTCCAGAATGTTGCCGTGTACGGAGACGATATCGTTGTGTACAGCAATTCGGAACCAGAGCACGTAGTTCACTTGGAGGCTATGTTGGGGCGGATCCGGGAAGCTGGTTTTCGGATAAATGAAGCCAGGACCCAGCTCGCTCGGAGTTTGTTGACACTGCTGGGGCATAAAGTGGGTCAGGGAGAAGTTAGTCCGCTGCCCGAAAAATTAGCAAGGATCAAGGATTGTGCTGTTCCCAATTCAAAGCGCTCTCTAAGTCAGTTTCTTGGACGAAGAGCATACTACAGTCGGTTCGTTAAGTAATTCAACAAGATCGCTGCACCACTGTACGATTTGCATGGTCAAAATCGGAATTTCGAATGGATCTTAGAAGCACATGAAGCATTTGAGCATGTCAAAGCGCGGATGTTGGATCAGCAACTGACCCTCAAACTGCCTAGAGTCGGAGATATGTTCATTGTTGCATCGGACGCCAGTGATCTCGGTATCGGCGCAGACCTAAAGCAGAGGAATGGAGCTATCGAATATGCCAGCCGCGTCCTGACTAACGCTGAGCAGAAGTACTCCACCATTGAGAAGGAATGTTTAGCGGTCGTCTGGGCCCTGGATAAGTGGAGACCATATTTGCTTGAGCAAAGGTTTCATGTCGAAACCGATCACAAACCCCTGGAGTGGATCCGGACCACCAGAGATCCTCGCGGGAAGCTCGCAAGATGGGCACTCCGGTTGCAAGAGTAC
>NW_008751779.1:55468-89985 GCF_000715545.1 Opisthorchis viverrini
CCGGTGACAACCAGTGGGAACCAATACATCGTGGTGATGACAGAACACCTGTCGCGATGGATTGAGGCGGCAGCCGTGCCGAATCAGCGGGCGACGACGATCAGCGGAGCGGTAATGCATCACATTGTGGCCAACGATGGAGTGCCAAAAATGATCCTAACCGATAGGGGGTCTTGCTTCGAGAGCGAAAAGTTTCGTAATTGCTTGCAGAAGCTGGGTATCAGACGGCTAAGGACGGCACCATACCACCGGCAAACAAATGGCCTGACCGAACGTAATAACCGAACGATCAAGGATTGGCTTGCGGCTAAAGGTGACTGGAAAATGAACTTGCCGATGGTGTTGTTAGCTCATTGTGCTTCCACGCAGTCAACCACAGGCAAGTCACCGTTTACGTTAATGTACGGTCGACATCCGCGCCTTCCGGTTGATCAGGAAATTGGGTTGTGGCCAGCAACACGCTTGTCTCCGGAGGGGCTAGAGGAAGAAAGAGAGGTCGAGAAAATTTGACCGCCGTTCAGGAAAGGGCTAGGCAGAAAACGGCAAGTAGAAAGGTCCGAACGTTCACCGTAGGCACGTAGGTCAAGTGTAAGGATCACCAGAATCCTGGAAGGAGTGGACTGGGGTCGCGGAAGCTAGGCAGCCGATGGCAAGGGCCGTTTGAAGTCACCGACCGCCGGGGGAACGTCTGCACCATTCAAGATGGTCGGGGATCGAAAGAATGGGACGCAGCTTCGCAAGTGGCATGATACACCTGAAGAGCGGCCGAATAGACCCGCTGCCCAAGCCGACCTGACGGAGAGAAATGAAAATCGATGGCATGCGAACGAGCTTTAAGGGGTGGAGGTGTGTAACGGTGACACTACTGATCGGGATTTGTAACATTTGCTTGGATTTGACCGATGAATGAGTGGTGGCAATGAATATCTAGGAAGACTCGTTCGAGAGAAGATCTGTGTCCAGTTTCTGCAACTTAGATGCAGATTAGAGTTTTGCTGCCCTGTTCAATGATCTGTAACCGGTCAGTTGACATTTTCGAATAAATAACTCCGCAGCGAAGGCCTTCTTCATTTCATTGGTATCACTGCAATTTGCGTGGCCCTCAGTAGATACAAACGTACGTGTTTCTTAGGTAGGAAGCGCTCAGTGTCATCTCATTTTTTATACTTCTTAGTTTATTCATTCAAAGTGGAGCAAGAAACATGCTGTTTGGGTGAGGTAGCTTCCGTGTGTAGTTGATGGGCAGTGGTGATTACTCCTTCGGCGTTGCCTGTTATTTGGCCATGTCCACATGAGCGGTTAACGCTTATAACCCAATATTTCTCTTGTTTGACGGAACCGGCACAATCTACCGGACTGATCGCTCTCCGGCTTACTGCGCCTCATGCTTTAAAAGGTCGTCCTCAGAAAATGAATCTTCTGATCACTTATCTACGATCGTACAAATACACTCAAATGGTAACTTGATAGTTAAACGATATCAGTGTCATTAATTCAGGTGGATGTTCATTGGGCTGGCTGATCTACTATCAAAGAAAATTCCACATCATAAGACAATTGCGCATACCATCGGTGAAATGTTTCACCAGTGAACGTAAGGAATTTTCATTCGAAAACCTAGAAAAGTCACCTGAGAAGTATAGCTTGGGGGCCGCAGTCTAAAGCTGAAAAGGGCTTTCTCACATGCACATTTCTATGTTGACTACACAAGTAATAGACAAATGCTGCTAGTGGTACTGGTAAGATTGATTCGTTTTTCCCACTGTTTATTAACTCATTATAGTTTATCATATTCAAAAGCATTATTGGCAAACATCTTCATCCTCCACTACAGGGGTTTCCAAATTCAGATGATAATTATAATTGCACAAAAGCGACTGTAATTTAACTCTCTCCTAATTTTTAGTGCGTCATGCCTTCAAGCTACAAACCGGCGTTTTGAATAAAAGTATAATTTCCCGATTCACTCGCTTATTCTTCCAAGCCACCTTCAAAAATTTATCGATAAGGGGTGGTTGGATCCCGCTTAAAAACAGAGCCAACGAATAGGTGACTATGTTTTGTGGATTCCGCGGTTGACGAATACCAATTGCTAGATCTTTTCTGAGTGTGAACGAACCAAGCTACTGATCAGCTGCTTGTAGTCGAACGTTAATTGCTCAAATTATCAACGTGCAAGTTTGGGGTTCGAAACTCTCCAGAGTTTTTTAAGATGCGCACTGGTGATTATTCCCAATAAGGATTGATGCCTCTCAGTTTTTGGGCATGGATTGCTCCTATTTCCAGAAAGAAATCTGATTTGAATCCTACCAAATAATCTCACACCACCATCGCCCCTCAATAGGCCGATGGACAAGCTCTTAGTCACTGGCACTAAGTTCCATCCGATCCGAGTACGTGTCCACTAACCATACTGCATAATTTGTTCCTCCAGAAAACATCGCTGGCCACTCAGTATTGAAGCCAGGATAGGGTTGCATGAGCCTCAGTGCAAAAATAACAACTATTTATCTATCACACATCCGTCTTTAAGTTAAAACGTAGGCCTATCATCTTCCACTATGACGTGCATCAGGTCCAAAGAACTTAAGTTTAGTCTGTCACCAAAGGTAAATACGCACGACTTAGAGTGGTAGGCGAAATACCCCCATGCACACAATTTTCACTCAAACACTCACTGAACGTGCACTGCAAGTAAAATCGCCGATATTTGCAATTCACCGCCTTGTGTTGTCCCTGGGGGGTACTTCTGGGCAAATAAAACCTGTCTAAGGCGACTGAAGATAACAGCACACGACCACCGCCGATTTCAGGGACAAACTCAACTTTGGAAGAGATAATCTTTGGCCGTCCCGTCCATTTTTCAACCATGGGATGTGTACTGTGCCTCCATATTTCGCTGCTTGTCTGTCTACAGATGAGGCCCTGATAAGATGAATACAACCGGTTTATGCTGAGCACGCTGCTCGTTAGCCGCCGAATGCCCATTTCTCCAAAATCTCATCCTGCGACATAAATATGTTAACTGGCAACGTAGCATTTTGCTGTACGTAAGGTCAATCTTCACTTCGGTCTTAAAATTTGGCACGGATTTTGATTTTTAAGTTGCAGTGCTAAGGTTTCATGCCACTGACTATAACTTCACCCGAATTATTTTCGCCGGGACTATGGGGAGTTAGATTAATTCGGTTACACCTTCCGGCAATGTGTTGCTCATGGCATTTTGTTTAAGTGAGGGAAATTTCAAGGTCACTGATTTCCATTTTGTTACCGGTTTACCGCACCGCATCACACTTGAGCATGTTTTATCGTTCTTCGGTGTTATTGAAGAAGAATAAATAAACAAATAAAAAATGAAGAAGAATAAATAAATATACAATTCGAATTACACCCTGTAAGATCGGTTGTTGACGTTTGTTCGCTTGCACCCTTCAGATTTAACAACTGCGATGATTCTGTTCGGTGAAGCTAGTCACAACACATTTTCCAATGGTCTCAAGTTGCAATAAGTGCAACATGTTTAGAAGACAGCATGAACTGTGCAGTGGTGATGCGAGGTGATGTTGGATGGTCCCGTTTCCAACACATGCATGACTAACCTGTGTACGGAAGCTTTTGGAGCTCCCCATATATTTCCGTAACATTTCCGATCCTTCCGCACCCACTGTCCACGACGACGCACAAGACTGCCCGTCTGACAATTCCTACTTCAACTTCATGCCTTCCCACCAAAATCAACTCCCTCCGCATGATGAACCACATAGTCCGCCTTTTGCAATGAAGAGAAAAATAAAATGGAAGCAACATTCGTCGAACGCCTGTTTCGGATCTGAGCTTGCCTCAGTTTTGATCCACCTATGAATTCAAAAATCCATTTAAAAAAAGCCAAGCTGCTACAAGACCCACCAAATATAAGCGAAATGACGCCTTTGCCGCAACGGGTTTCTCTACAGGGTGGAACAGCTTCGCTTTGGGGTCGGCTCATCGTACAAACATGCAAAACCATCAAATATCTCTGAACTCTGGAAATTTCAAGCCACCTTAGTTTCTACAGGGTGGAACAGCTTCGCTTTGGGGCCGGCTCATCGTACAAACACGCAAAACCATCAAACATCTCTGAACTCTGAAAATTTCAAGCGCACACTAGCCAATGCACATCCCTCATACATATGTCCACACCAGAGACCGCATAGATCGCATACCTATTATCTGCATGTAAATATGGAGTACCGTCTTGCCGCTATAAAAACCCCTGAGCGATAATGAATTGGCCGTGTGTACATAAACATAGGCATGATCGTTTGCATCGTTGGATTCAGCAAAGCTGAATATAAAGGGGGTGTACACCAGTCGTACGATCAAGTGGTTGAGACTTGAGCCTCAGGATCCAAAGCCCTCGTGCACCCTCAAACGAGTGCCGATGGATGCAGCTCCAGCGGAGATATAGTGAATGGTTTGGATCTTCGAACTAGGTCTGCTCATTTGGAGCACTCAATCCCAACATCACTTTGCTTTTGCCTCTCGATACCAACGTCATTAGCTTAAGCCAATCGTTTTAGCTGCAAAACATCACACTCAACCGCAGTATCGGTCTCAGCAACTGAGGGTTCAACATCACTTTGCTTTTGCCTCTCGATACCGACGTCATTAGCTTAAGCCAATCGTTTCAGCCTCAAAACATCACACTCAACCGCAGTATCAGTCTCAGCAACTGAGGGTTAAATTCCGGGAAACAGATCAGCTAAATCACTCACGTTTGTGAACTGACACCTTTTTTGTCTCCAGCATTCGGTTATACATACAGAGGATCAACATCTCAGACGTAAGTAACCCGTCAGAAGCTGCTCGCTATTTCAGGGTATTCTGGGGCTCGATTCCATGTTCGTCACACACTTTTGTTTCTCATCCTACCCAATTTTAATTCCACACTCCTTTTGGAATATCCAAATAGATGAACTACCGATGTAGCGGTGATACTACCAATCGGGAAGCATGCGATTATTATGTGCTGTTCTTGGAATTTCGCTCCGCATCTCTTGAACAGAAAGGTCTGTTGCGGAATTTGTGGAGTCGTTGTGTAACATTTTCTTGGGCTTGAGCAATGAATGATTGGAGTCAGAGGGTATTCAGGAACGTTCAAAAAGACGCGTTCAGAAGAAGGTGGATGTCCAGTTCTTGTAAATGAGATTGATATGCTATTCGGTGCACACCAGTAAACATTGTGGTCAGTTGACAGATTTTAAGGCGCACAAAAGCCCGACTCTGTGTCATCAGATTGCCAGCTGGATTGAGGTATGGCACCTTCGACCACTGATGACGACCACTGAGCTTCGGCACTGCGGGCTTCTGTGGTCTTCCTGGGTCCCAAAGCCTGACTCTCATTTACTATCCGGTTAAGCTGCTGAAGCAGGCCATCAAAAGCTGGTGGATTTGGAATGGGGACGAGCTCATATCTTGCGCCGTTTGGTTGTAATGAAGTAACCACCGTCGGGGGACGGGGTAGCCCAAGAAAATATCTGCTATTAATACTTCCTACCAGCTGGAACGAACTGTTTGCTAAATGCGTAGAACAAATGTATAGGGAGAAACCAGATCGCCTGGTGGAAGGATCATAGGGACTTAACAGAACAGTTGTCAGCCGCATAGGAACACTTGGATGTTTACAACAGGGAATACAAGTTAGTGAATGTAGATTTGCCCACCGTGTTAATTCCTGCGTGATGGTAGTGCTGACTTAATTGTATCAGAATGAGGATGGACGCATACGCGGTCGTTCGATAGATAACGCTTAAAACGTAACTTTCCAGGAGTTCTCTTCGGTTACAAGTTTGGACGTACTCATACCATATTCTCACATGAGCCACTCGGTGTTCCGGACATCTTTTGTATTGCATGTTTGAGTGTGTCAGGGTTGTTCACAGGCGTGTCCAGAAGGCCGTTGGGGCTTTTTGGACAGTCGTTAATCAAATTGACAAGACAGACCATCCCAGAATGGGCACGGCCCGGTAGGCCGTGAGGTAATCGGTGCAGCGCAGTCATCGCAGGCCTCGTAGCAACATGTGCGCTATCATCGTGAAAAACAGAAAACCTTATTTTTCAAATTGTCTAGGCAAGCCATACAGTGGAATTTCTGTAGGATGTTCAAGGACGGTCTGTGACCAAAGAACACGGATATTGCATTATACTTACTTGCATCCTGATAGCACTGAGGACATGGAATTGGCAAAACAAGATTTCCCAACCTGACAGTAATATCGTCACCACAATTTGTGCACCCTACTGCAAACACAGCTTACTAAGAAGCTTTTATTTGGATTGCAAAATTCGGTCATTGGAAGGTACTGCGCTGAACACCTACACACCCACCAGGCCCAGTGAAATGAGATATTTGACGTTTAACACTCGCAGGTGCTTCCTGCGACCACCTCTCAGGGCAACCAAGCAAGTCGGTCCACCGTTAATATATATATGTGTGCATAACGACTGGAGAAACCCCGCATCACACTATATTATACATAATCCGTCGAATTACCTGGCCTAATCTTTAACGGCATAGGATTCTTTTAGGTCCACAACCGTCCCCGATAACGCTGAGGTTGTTGTGGCATCCAAACCCACGTTATACTCTAACCCCTCGTTTTTATGTCCCGCATTAAAACCTGTTGGTTTCTGCTGTCATGAATTTCAGACCAGCTATCACGTCCCACCTCCGCGACGCCTAATTGACTCTTCCGACTCTCATAGTACCCGGATATCGCATACGATCAACAAAACTATCGACCTACATTGGTGCAGTTTTCTGGTGCGTCTATGAACGGAACTCACAGGCGTTATCACAAACTGTCGGCCAACTTATCCTTCTGTAGGCCAGGTCATATATGCTGTTAGCCCTGAACCTGTTGTGCCATCAACCGCCAGTATTTACGAGAGCGCTCTCATGGTACCTTTACACTCTCCGTGCTCTCTGATTGCCCCCAGCTCATACCAAACTGTTCAGCAGCTTTTGGTTTCACAGGCTTACAATGCCCTGATTCCACTATCGCTCCCGTAACTAAACGTTTTGATTTATTGCTCATGAAAATGTCAGGCTGGTAGAATTCGCTCCAGTCCCCGAAATGAGTGATGCAGCACAACCACGGCAATAACTACATCACCGTTGACAGCACTTGTTCTCGTCACAGACGCCCTGACTTCTCTTTATGTTTCATCTGCGCCAAAATAACTTCGGACCAAAGCGCAATACATAACACGCCGTCCAGTGCACCTCCAGGAATTCTGTTCCTTGTTCCTCGCAAGATAACCCTATAATTATCCGGTGTCCTTATAATCACACGACGACAAAATCGGACCACATGTAACACATGCTTGGTAAAAACTAGCACTCGCAAACACAGGTAGCCAGCTCAGACCCTTATGTGCTTCCACCATCCTGCCCACCCACTTCCGTTTACCACCGCCCCCATCATCCGCCCCTTCCTCGTTCGAAATATTTTTGCAACTCAGTCAAATCTGTAATCCTTCCCTCCCTGTGGAAACAACCCGTTGTCTGCCCTCATTTCAAATCCGGATCTCGGCAAGCTGCTTCCAGTTACAGATGGATCCATTATACCCCTCCTTTCGGGCAAACCTCTGAACGTCTGGTCGAAGGCCCGTTAACCGGGATTTCTGTCTCAGAGATACGTCAGTGCCTACAGTATTTACTTCTTTGAGACTTTGAAGCATCCTACGGTGCCGAGCCCTCCATTGCATCAGCTTATCTGTGTATGCAGAAGGCGTTTGGCCAGGCTCTTCATGCAGTTCTACTGAAGAAACTCGGTTTCTTTGGCAATACTGGATACTTATTACAGTGGATTACTTCCCACCTATCTGACAGAGCACAAGTGAAACAAACAGGTGGGGGACAGCCCGCTCTACCATCGATAACTTTTTGAGGCATGCAAGGGAGCGTCCTAGGCCCCACCCTCTTCTGACCGCACATTAACGACGACTTCGGCACGTCTCCCCTGGCAAACCCCTTCTTTTTTCCGGATGATATAGCAATCGTTTCCACATTTCATACTCCTTCTAAAGATTATTTCCTTTTACAGATCCAGCAATACTTGGACGCTTTAACTCGCTGGCTAAGTGCCTATAGCCTAAGCCTCTCTTCCATTTAACTTCCTACCGCTGCTCCACGAAAAGTAATAATAATAAATGTTTAGTCCCAGCTGGTGGACGTCACAATGTCGCGTGTGCCCTTGGAGTCGGAATAGAGCATACCTTACAGGATTTGTGAGTATATGGGATTGTACGCAAAAGGGACGGTGTCAAAAATAGTGGCCATAATCCGATGTAGGACCTTTATCCCCAAACCGGCACGGGAATGAACGACAGTTACCGGTTCTTTCTTGTGGGAGGAATATCGAGCTGAAGCTAAATAAGATCGTTTGAACTTCAAGGTGGCGGGCAGAGACAATACGCAGGAGAGCAAGATAAGGGAACCAAGCCCAACAAATCACAAATACTGCCGACTTGAAAAATGGGAACAAAAGAACAAAGCATCTGCTCAAGTGGCAGCTTTTGCGTGGTTCACCAGGATAGTTTGAACTAAACCTAAAACAAATATTTAGGCCGCCTGGTCTTGGCCTATTGTGAAGATAACAAAGGCCGCAAAAGGGTATGTGGGATGATGAAGTAAATGGATGGGCAGTGAGTATAAACGGAAGCAAGAATCTCATAATCAAGGCAGAGCGAATATAGAGATTCACTGGTGTCGCTGTTTAAGAGGAGTCGGGTATGAAATTCATTGCGAGAGTGAGTTTGTGACAACACACAATCCTGAGCAGAAATATACAGAAAATTACTGAAGTTTTTAAAGAGCTCAGACTAAAAGTTAATTATAATTATTAAAACCGAACGAAAGTTTCAGCAGATTATAATTAGCGCGTCCTGGAGGCGGCTGGGACCGGGTTAAGAGTTTGTTGGTATGCTGGGCAAGGGAGTTTAGTTTCTGTTCTCTCATCGCAGCCTGAAGGAGCCAAGACCATTAAGCTTGAAAGAGAAGTGCTTGCTTTCAAAGGAGGCACTTATAACTGGACGTCTGGTGCCCACACCATCTGTGGTGAATAACGTTATAGGGCTTTTATCTACGAGTATTATGTTATTTGTCTTAAAAATTTAACATTTCTGTTTGTCATGGACATTTACTACATTGGAAAAGCGTTGAGTTAGCGGTTGGGCAAAGCATAGGCCGTTGTAGTGACAGTTCTCTAACCAAACCACGAACAGATATCCGGATTCGCGAAACCTTACCACGGCGCAGGACATGTAACCTGCAAAAGCCAAACCCAAATATCCGTCACGTACTCAAAAGGGATGCTCTAAACTTCCAGTGGTAGTTGCATGTGTCCTGAGTAGTAACGTCCATAGGGAAAATATCGGTTACAGGCTTTTGAGCTTAACATGACGGCTGTCAAAATTCCAACAAATCTCCGCAGGTCGGTTAATTTGCTGAAAGTCAATAGCACAAAAATTTGTAAACCTTATAAATGTTCCAAGAAAACTGTGATTACGGGACAGTTCCGTTGTCGCTTTAGGCAAAAACGTACTGGCACGGCAGTGCTTTGTGTACGGTTTGTTAGCAGCAAATGTCCATTCTAGTTTTCTCGCATTTCTCGACTTATTGTTAGTTTTGCTGAACAACACTCGTATCTTAAAACGGCAGGCTCCAATAACCCACAGCACCCTTTTTCTGAAGACAGGGTTAGCATCATGCGTTCTGGACCGGCTGTGACCACTTAAGGGCTGTCTGGATTGGGTAAACACCACTCAAAAGCTACAATTACTCATTCATCGCTTGTTCCAGTTACGGTCTAGGTCTGTGCAACCTGGTGCTGAGCTTGACTCATAAATCCCAACAGCGGCGAAGCCGGTGCCTGTTATGCCGAAGCCAAATACATCCTACTATGAAATACTGTCAATCAAGTTTTAGTCTACTCAAATGCCATGTAGGTGCGCAGGACAAATCGTCTGATGAATTTAATATAACAAGGCAGATGCTCGAGCGGTTCTGCGGTCGTGAGTGTCGTTTCTTTGTGGAATTTGAGTCCAAACTAGAAGTTTTAGAAGAAAACAGACACGTTTATGACACCCAAATTATGAACATGACACCGGCAAAGAACGCGCGCCATCCGTATTGTGCTAACGGAATTCAGATGGATACGAGCCCCTTCACGCTGAAATTCTCATAATTGCCTTTGACCATATGTTTTCTACTGAGACATCTAAACATTTCGTTGACTTTTATTCTGCGCTCCTCAAAAGGTTTGTCGTTTCATATGTGGTTTGCAGTTTGTCTTAAGCGCCGTCATCAACTCTTTATACCCAACTCCACTCCAACAGCGAATGAAGTGGATGGGTCTATATAGTTTTAATTTACACAGTGACTCTGAGGTTCCTGATGATATTTATCCCTATTACTGGTACCTCTACTTCATCATCCTTACTTACGCATTATGCGACCTTCACCACAAGCCCAAAAGCCATAGAGGTCTCATCGGTGTTTTCAGGCTTCAGTTCAGATTGACCGGCCAGATCGTTGTAATTCTGCTGCCGCAACAGATCCGTTGTTCTATGCACTCGTTTTTTGCAATTTTTAGTTTTCTTTTTGCGTTATCCAGGCTGCCTCCTCTTTTACCCGTTATCTTTAGACTTCGAGGACATGTTCTTTTCTCGGCTTGATATGTTCCCCAAAAAACATGAAGTTCTGGTAACTGCGTTTCCTTACCCATCACATTTTATACGTGACAACGTCTACATTAAATAATGCTTACTGTTTTCCAAGCAATCCTCAGTACCCGCCAACCCCGCCAGTTGTACATTCTTCTGATGGTAACCTCATCAGAATATCTCATTGTATGCCACTCAGTAGTTGAAAATAAACATTGGCAATATTGTGAATTTTCCGCCCACTGACCCCTTCATAGTTACGCTGAGTTTGACTGCTGATCCGGAACGGTGGTCACTTAATCGTGAGTTTTACCACGCGGAATACATACGGCCTGCAAAGTTTGATTGCTAGCGACCGACATCTAAATGAGCAACAAGAACGGGTGGTTTGAGGTGTTTTAAGTCGCCCGTGTAAATTTGCCCGTGTGTCCGGAGAAATTATGGGAGTGGGTTAACAGGCGATGGTATTTGTCTCCTGCAAGATAACCTGCTCCATTAAAATGATGCAGCAAGTGATTTTCAGGGAATTGATCAGCAGAGACCAGTAAATTTGCCTGCTCAAGAAAGCCACCGGAGGCTGCAACGAGTCGAGTGACGCGATAATTCCATGCGCTCAATTGCATCCTCGCTACCTAAGCGCCGTCAAACCCCAACGGGTCGTCCATAACAAACATACCAGAATTTTTGTACTCCAGGGGAGAATAGCTGATCCTAAAAAGCTGTATGTGCACAAGCATTGAACTTCACACGATATCATGGCTTCAAAATTACTGTTTGCGTCTGTTTAACCCAGGTAATGCGATTTGCTAAAGTATATGTCAATTCTTCTTCCAGATCTTTTGAAGCATTCAGTTACCCAGTGAGACTGTGATATGATGTAAGCTTAGAATTCTTACCTATCAGCTCGCTTGAAACTTGGACCCCCATAGCTGTCGCCCTGTCCTATAAAAGACAATCTTGGATCATAACAAATCCACCTACAAAGCAGCGTTCTTGAAGTCATGGTCGCCTACTTTGAGCGTTCCCATTTAGCATAATTATCAGGCAGATTACATCAAGGTTGTTACCGTGATTACCACTTGCAAGGAAAAAATGCGGTTGCGATAAGATGAGGAATCTCATTCATACCTGAATTTGTACTTAACCACACTGCGCGACCACAAGTCTGAGTTGCAAAGTGCACTCAACTGGGCCTCAGGCAAAATCCGCTTCTGTAACTTCGTTCAACTTGGTAATATTTGTTAACGAAAGGGCGAAGGTGACGGCGACAGGAAGGATCATGACGGCTGGGTGACATGGAAATGTGCAACAGAAAATACTGAAGATTCTCGGGAGAAGAAAGAATCTGCTAGTAAAGACGGCGGAGAAAATGTGACGACGAGGCGGATGAAGATGATGAAAATGACAATGGGGATGATTAGAGCGTTTTGAGGGAAGAGGGAATAGAGGATGACGGCGCTAAACAGATATAGGTATGGGAGCCACAAAAGAGTGACCTAACTCCATCCGAAAAATTAACTCGAAACTTAGCAGAGAAGAAATGAGAGGGCACAAGTCTTCTGCAATTCAACAGAGGATACAATATAAAAGATTATGGTTTCCATTATTGTGGGGGTCATGATAACGGTTTCCGTAGGCGAAGGACAATTTGTTGGTAGATGCAAGGACATTTTAGATGTTTCATTGCACAACGCTGACTTTTTACAGGTCCCGACATTGCATTTACACTACATTTAAATTTACGGGTGACTAAAATTGGATTCTAAAAGCCATGCTGCGCCTCCACGTCAAGGAATATAACGTTCTTCTCTGGGAGACTTGGCATTTGACAACCTACTTCCCAGTTGCGCTTGATGGGCTGGGCTGACAAGCGCCTTTGTGTGAATGACGCGATTCAAATTGTACCTCCTCGTTAGGTTGAACAGATGAGCAAAGTGTGTGCCCTCATTTTGCGCTTCGTGGCTCAATCAATTGAGAGCAGTAGATTATTCAATATTGCAGCGCGTACAGTAGCACGTCTTCCAGCAGATATATAGTCTCATCGCCGCAGAATCACGTCCGAATGAGACCAGAGATTGGACGTTGTCTACCTATTTGTGTAAACCTTGTCTGGGGGACTGATACACATTGCGAAGAGAGTGCAAAAAGGTTGCTTTTCTCAGTGACGTAAACATCCCAACAAACTTCCCAGTCGACATCAAGTGACATGCTGCTTGGTTGACCACGGCAACTAAGGGCTAAATTGATCGGAAAAGCCACAAGAGATGGAACCCACCCTGTCCTAGGCATCTCTTAGACTGTCCTTCTTTGGCCTATATTTAATTTGTTCCATGCGCTACAGGAGCTCACCTGATGGCATGGTTCTTCGGATTAATGTAAGACATATTTATCAAACGTCTTTTAGATTCGTTTTTTAAACACACAGGACTGATCTGCCCGAATCACATACATCCCATTTATAGATAGGTGTATGGCCCTAAATATTACATCTGGCGCACCGCAGTCAACCAACTTATAGATATCGGCTAGAACAAAGGGGAGTCCCCATAAACGTTTCAAGATGAATCTTGGACGGAGAAGGTAATAATACGGCTCCCGTTATAGCCTGACAAATGCCACTCATAAAGTTAGTGTTACACGTTTCTGATGCTAAGTGACGGAAGTCAGCAAACGTGATCCAGGCACATGAAATTCTTGCACTGTCTTCATCAGACATACTTCTGCCTAGGTATGTAAGGTTTCTCGCCTCCTTCACTGATTCCCCTGAATTATGAATAGGGTGTTCAGATAATGCATGTTCAATTAATCTTTTGCAACGGGGGTTTGACTTCCCATTTGACTCCAGAAATAAGGACAATATCGCCCAGATTGACAAGGTTCTCATCAGCAGTTTGAACACCTGAAGTTTGAAGACTGCACAGCTTTCGCCCCATCATTCGAGCATGATGTTGCTGAGCAAGAATAGAAAGAGTGGACGTCGTTGTTTCGTAGCGAAACTTTTGAAGAGCTCAGTTTACACTCCCACACGCCAAGGGTATGTGAACATAGGGACCCGCTAATATCAACAAACGTCTTGGGCGTATTCTGCTGAGTGAATGCTGAGTGGGTTAACAGCACCAACCGACCCGCAGAACTGAACCGACGGTTAGGATCAAGCATCACTAATGTTGTGCTATGCAGCTGGGGCACACCTAAAACCCATAAGGAGCCCGGTAGTGCTCTTACTATATACACAGGAGCGTTGACTCTTCGACGCACAATGCATTTTCCTCCAAAACCTCTGCGGGTGAAATAGAAACTTTAACGTCAGTATGTTGCACTTCTTTGTATATATGCTCAGTCTAAAAATCCCGCTCATCTGCCGTCATTTTTTGCGAGTTGTTTAAATCGATATCTTTTGAAAATTATTGGCGCACATTCGGCTTTGAACTTCGTCTGTTATGGCTTCGCAAGGGCATGCGGCTCATTCACGAGCCAGCGTGCTGATTGGTTAGTTATGCACAAGCCAGGAAGCGCGCGCGTTCAAATTGCATTTGTGCACAAGCCAAGAAAAAAACGAGTTCAATGGTTGAAGTGCATAGACCAAGGAAAGTTGGACTGTCAGTGCAAGCGAGAAAATAGCATGGAACAATTTTAATAATTTATCGCAGGATACCTCTGGTTCTCCGCGTGAAATACGTGCCATAGGGAGTCTATAAAATAAAAAATCCTTACGTCGCAGAATGTATCCGCTAACATTAACGTATCCATCGAACTGCCTTTCTTCACACAACCTTCTTCTGACCAGCCACATTATTCCTTCCAATCAAAGCTTGGGAGGAACTCGACATTTGCGTTTTCGGAAATTTCGATTCAAACTTAACTATAGTCATGGACACGTAACAATTTTCAAGACCTCGCACTCGGAAAGTTAGGTTGCTTTCATCTTCGCGAATCATACTTTAGTGCTATATATGACTCAGCAAAAACAGTGGCATCCTATGAAGTAACATGTAAACCGGGGAAGTCGAAAGGATGTCGAGCGGCGTCGCCCTGAGCGAACCACAGGGCCGCTCTCAAGCTTGTCCTGCTTGGCCACCAAGCCACAGGCAACCGTCGGTGCAAATTCCTGTTGCGCACCTGAGCCTCGCATGCAGCGGTTGTATGTTTCGGTATGGGTTACGTGACTACGACCAGTCAATCATTTGCTTTAGTTTGCCTTGTGCATAAATCGACTTCCCTTCGCGAGTGTCCTTCGTTGAGAAATTTGTGGGTGTATCGTTTTCATCCCTCACGGCATTTGAGAAGACCTTAAAGCAATACATAAAGGATAACTTTGTGGTATTTGAGCGTTCGTCCAGTATTGGAAGCACCAATGTTATTTTGCGTTACGAGTGGGAGTACTACAAATGCAGCAGGCGTCCTCCGAAGAAGCTAGTAGGCCGAGCGTATTTTCTAATAAAAATGTAAGCGAAGCAACAGCTCTCCAGTGCGATTTTGTCTACGGAGGCAAAGGAACGAACTTGCAGTGACCTCTTATTTCCTTGAAAAAAAAACACAAACTGTCAAAGCTTCTGTACGATCGGTAACCAGTTATTCGACGCCTAACCGAAGACGAGTTGAGAACATGCAAGGCCCTGTTGAAATATGGAACGCCGTCATGTGAGGCGCGGCATTTTTTGGCGGTTGAATATGATATATGATATATATATGTATATATATATATATGATATATGCAACTACCACCGGAAGTGTTGACCGGCTATGCTGAGTAGATGCCGCATTTTTGGGTTTTAACTTAGCAGATGATACGCCTTCGGTCCTGGCAAAACTTCCGGAGACCGGACGCGTCAAAGTTGAACTGTCAGTGCAAGCGAGAAAATAGCATGGAACAATTTTAATAATTTATCGCAGGATACCTCTGGTTCTCCGCGTGAAATACGTGCCATAGGGAGTCTATAAAATAAAAAATCCTTACGTCGCAGAATGTATCCGCTAACATTAACGTATCCATCGAACTGCCTTTCTTCACACAACCTTCTTCTGACCAGCCACAGTATTCCTTCCAATTAAAGCTTGGGAGGAACTCGACATTTGCGTTTTCGGAAATTTCGATTCAAACTTAACTATAGTCATGGATACGTAACAATTTTCAAGACCTCGCACTCGGAAAGTTAGGTTGCTTTCATCTTCGCGAATCATACTTTAGTGCTATATATGACTCAGCAAAAACAGTGGCATCCTATGAAGTAACATGTTAACCAAGGAAGTCGAAAAGGCATCGAGCGAAGTCGCCCGGACTCGAACCGTGAACCATGAGTGCCTCCCCCAACCTTGTCCCGATCGGCCACCAAGCCACGAGCTGCCCTCGGTGCAAATTTCTGTTGAGCAGCTGAGCCTCGTATGCAGTGGTTGTATGTTTCGATATGGATCACGTGACTAGGACCAGCCAATCATTTGCTTCAGTTTGGTTTGTGCATGAATAGACTTCCAGGTCTCTTGTTACAGCCTAGAACTTCAGTTTCGTTTTTGACGACCTGATCACTACGAGGCTTGTGACTTTCCGATTAGACCAAACTGTATACGAAACAGAATGTGTGTCCTTTGGATCCTTTTGCTCAAGTTAAAAAAATATATGAATGGTCTGCGTGCAACGCGTTTCGTCCATGTTTGGACCACAAAGAACAGATAGTTTTGCACCCTTGGATGGTAGTATTCCTTTTCTTCAACTAACTACGCAAAAAAAAACGCACGATACATAAGTAGTCTGAATGGACAGAGAAATCCCATTAAATTTTACGTACTGTTACTGAGTGAGCTTTTGGCTGTGAAGCAACCAATACTCTGCGTGAACCTTCTGAATAAATGATGGGTGGTTCGATACGAGTTTGTCACCAATTCGTAGGTCAACAGCATGATAATTAAATCGTCATCTGGGTTTCTGTCTGCCATTAGACTCAACAGTTAAGCCAAAAGCCCAAGTGTTGAGTCCAACTCAATTGACACCGGGCACGTAGTCATTCCGAATGAGTCGTTTCATATCCTTTACCGTGTACCCAATGGACCGTCAGTATCGATCCAACGTCGTAGCTCGACTACAGCCGAGGCAGTCGCTAGACTTCTGGGAAACCAAGTACTGTGTTGTCACAAGCGAAAACCACAAACTGTCAAAGCTTCTGTACGATCGGTAACCAGTTATTCGACGCCTAACCGAAGACGAGTTGAGAACATGCAAGGCCCTGTTGAAATATGGAACGCCGTCATGTGAGGCGCGGCATTTTTTGGCGGATGAATTCAGAAGGACTCTTGCCACTAAGGATATATGCAACTACCACCGGAAGTGTTGACCGGCTATGCTGAGTAGATGCCGCATTTTTGGGTTTTAACTTAGCAGATGATACGCCTTCGGTCCTGGCAAAACTTCTGGAGACCGGACGCGTCCTTGTTTGTCAGGTGGAGCAAGGTCACCATGGCCACATGTGTTTCTCCCGATGGCAGCAGATAGCGTTATTCCGACGCTTTCCAGATGGGGTAAGTGTAGACGGAACGCATGCAACAAACCGTCTTTGGTAAGTTTTTTAAAGCATCTAATATGCTGCATGTGGATATAAACGCCTGCTGGATTGCAACCAATCGGAGAAAGATGTACCCCTGACACTTGTCCCCAAACCATCACCGTCAACTTCCGACGGCCTTCGTAAACAACTGAACCGAGTGATGGGTAAGCTTCAGGGGTTTGAAGCCAGTGGGTCCACAGCCATATTTAGGCGATTGATTGTTTAGGGACAAATCCTGCTGCGTCGAGGCTCAAAGTCTGCAACTGACGGCCTGTCGTTGGTGGTCGAGGATACTGCACATTAACCCAGATAGCGGCCCAAGAACGCTGAATTGGACTCTTGTGTGCTTGGTGACCGGATGACCACTACCAGTAACCGCTGGTGTGCAACGGATCGCGTGTCATATCACGCCGACTGTTGTGACGGTGAACGCTGTCCACTGTGTGGTGGTGCTCATCAAGCTTGTCCGAAAGGTGAGTCCGCGTGAAAATAAATTACTTTTGGTTCGTAGCTCCGGGTGCAACCAGAAAACGCGGAGGTATGCTTGCCACCCGGTCCGAAAAGGACGTCTTATGATGTTGACCTGGACTGGAGCTCAGAGTCTCAGCACGGTGTGTCCCGGAAGTCTGTGTACGTCCGTGTTTTCTGGTCCAGAGGGCAACTACTCGACAGCCGTGGGTCAATGTCCGACAATTACGACTAACGCTGTAGAGCGCCAGCTATATGAAAGAGACGAAGATGACTTCATGTGAGCCATCGGCTCCGAATAGTTCGTTAATGACGCCCTGTGTATTTCATGTAAGTCTCGTATTTCTTGAGAGGTGCAGTAAACAGCCATGCGAAACAACCGCTGAAGATAGTATTGTGTGAACAGGCATCTACAACAGTCGCTGGAGTAAATTTCGGGGTAAGCATCTCTACCAGTATGTCGGCCGCCCGCCTTACGCTGACATTTCGATAACCTGAATTATATCTTTCTCTCATTTCAGGATTTCAACGGCCAAATGAACATTCGTCAAGAAGAAAATGCCCCTCCCAGGAAGACATATACACTCCAAAACGACGAATATAACTCAACATTTAATGACGACCATTTTGAGCCTTCTTCTCCAGTGCAGATGGATGGGTGCGCTCCGGCATCGCGTGCTCCTAGCCGCATGTTAGTCGTTTGCGTCGGTTAGGTTTTTTCAGCTGTCCGCTTGGACCGACGTAAGTTCTATGTGGCTAGTTAGCTGGGCATTGTGTACTCCCAGCTGCATGTTGGTCGTGTGCGTCGGTTAGGTTCGTTCGGCTGTCCGGTATGATCGACGTATGTTCCATGTTCCTAATCGATAAATCTCGAGGTCTTCCACAATTCGCAACCTCTAATAGAAAACTCTGCTCTTTACCACTCAACGTGTATGATGTTTAGCAAATAACTATCGTGCACTACGGAATTTTTACTGGCAACAAAGAGTCATCTACCAAAATTTGTTTGCATGAATGTACGTACGCGATTTTTGAATGTCAAAAGGCCAATTAGATACTAGAATGTTCAGAAATTTTTTTCCAGTGGAAAACTACCTGAAGGTTACTTTTATTGTAAGTGAGTCAACGCTTTCAACAATTAGCGGTTTTTTATCATCAGGCAACGTATTCACCGGCGGTGGTAAATGATTTTCAGTAATACAGGAGCATATAAATTATACATAGACATTCTACACTATGAAGTGGGAAGTCTGAAAATGCCGTAGATTTCAAGATGTCAATCCCATTTTGCGAATAGACTGCGGCCACGGGAGCATCGCCAGTGAAGCTCACTTCAATCGGACGCCCAGCTAGTCCGGCACTGGTGAACTGCCGGACTGCCTAATCGTTCATTGGCTCCAGGCAATGTTTCAGAAACTCCGAAAACTATTAGATTATGGACTGCAACTAAGGTGCACCACAGAGCCTCTTCCCTCAATGCGTCAGGGAAAATCAACTGCTCCTGCTGCTCTTCTTTCACCGACACTTGTCCATACTAACACATCAAAATGTGGAAGTTTTCTGAATATTTTCCCGAGTCTAGAAAAAAGGGCAACAAGAATCTCAAATCATGCTCAATATGGAACCTTTGAAGGCCTCAGTGACCACGACCACTTTTAATTTAGACAGCGGGCACTCTCTTGAAATCCCAACTGCTCTCTCTGTCAACGTATGCTCTGTCTCCAAAACACATATATAATAACCTCGTCAGCCCACCTTAAATCCCTTCAGCCTTTTCACTTTGCACTCTGCGAGCATATATATTTCCCTGTGCTATTTCTATAAGACTGAGTGGCGGAGAAGTTGTGCTCACTTCCAGAGAAAACACTTTGTAGGTCGAGATCCAACCAAACGGTTATCCCCGCACTATACAGTGTTCCAACTCAACAAATTCCAAAGCAGGTCCGTGAGGAAAATGTTTTTCAAGGGTTAGTATAAGCTTTGACAGACCGCAGTTCAGAAGCTGAGAAAAGTGGTCTTCATTGAGATTTGTCACGACTATTGTGGTCCCCATGGAGAACGGGTTTGCACGTGGTGGTGGACGAGGTGGACACCAAAGCTGGGCGCTTAAGAGCGAAAAAAGCATAGTTAAGTTGTAGAATTGGAATCAGTGCTCAGCATACGGACGATGGCGGAAGACATCTTAGCCCGTCTGTTCCTGGCTAGTGTGACCATTAGGCGCACAGCTGAGTAACCAGAAGGCCAACAACCTAGAGCGATTCGTGGACTCTTTTAGATCATGTAGCTGTCAATTACCAATAACGAGACTTAAGTAAAAATTACCAATCATTCTGAGGTGTGCAACTCGACTCCGATTATGCGTTGTGTGGGCTCGGTCAGCGCTTCCCAGTGCCCCGGCATTATAGTTGAGAGAGCGGGAGAGAAGTTATTAAAATACCGCGATTTTCATAATCGTATTAGTATCCAGCTGATGCAGCCTGAATGCCACTAACGATGGAAATGAGATGGAAGTGACGATAACTATAATGTCACAGCCGAATTCTCCTACAAAGCTAAAGTTTTCAGCGAAATAGCCGCCACGTTATCATTGCCAAGAATGTGATAAACGCCCAAAACCTGGTCACCGTGTAGTACTTTAGAAACATGCAACGAAAACATCCTGGAGATTCGGACACCTTCTGGTGCAGAGTTGTCAGCAGGCATTTAGTGGATAATAGCTTGATACTGGGTCCACATTGTCAACAGAACCGAGGTCACCATTAGGCTGGGCCGGCAAGCGGCTTCCTCTTTCGACCAATCATGCGCGAGTTGGTTCGTTGGCCGTCGCAGCGCGTTAGGTTGCCCACAAAGGAGACCAAATGGAACAAAGTGAAGGGAACCCAAACGCCACCTCAATTTGACGGTTTTAGGCCGGCCGAGTAAATACTATACCTCGAGTTAAGTAGGTCTTACTACTGCCAGAAAAGCAGAAACACAGCTCGAGAACCGAAGCTCAGTAAGCAAGTGTGTATATCACCAATGCTTGCATGTGAACCAACCAACATGGAAAGGAGTGTTTGCTACAATGCTACTATTTGTTTCATATGATATAGGATATGCGTTGCTTTTTGTGCTAACTCCTGAAGGAGAAATACGCCCAAGTTTTCATCTGCCTCTTTTGAACTCCCTCACACCCTACGTGTTCCTTTTCAGCCGAAATGCGGTCTAGAAACAGCTGTTCAGTTAATGACTTCAAAACATTTGAATGTAAGCATGACACTTATCGCTGACAGTTTGGTCCAGTTCGTATACCTACGCCGGCCTCTAACCCAGGACCGTTGGCTGAGAGAGCCATGTACGGCTTCGTCGTTTACATTGCTTCAATCGTGTTGTTTGGTGAGTTCTGTTTGATTCATACCACAATCAAATTCGGCTGCATGAGCAGTAGAGATGGTCCAACCATCATTCAGTGACGCTCGTGCATCAAAGCTGTCGCATTCAATACGTAACTACCTAATTCCCGAACAAACTGAACGTGCCATCGTCTCAAAGGCTTGGCTGCACGTCTTCCACTCCCCCAATTTCTGGTGATCTAGCCATTAGTAGCTGGAACCAATGTACTTATAGTTTATGGTTTCTAGATGATGAATAGATTCCTACTTTCGCTCTAGGTAGCACCTGGGTATGACTGCACTTTCTCGTTCGAGTGAGTCGTACCTAATGTACACATTTCCCTCCAATTTCATGCTGCCATTGTTGCGTTCTTTATCATTACCTCTGCAGGCCTACTTCAGGTTAGAATGAGCTTGTTTCCATTTTTACGACCTGAATTCGCTGAGATGCGGTAGCGTTCGAGAAAGGTTACTTGGCCATTAGAACGCTGCCCTCTATATTGTCACGACGCTAACATGAAGTGTCACGTAAGCTGTTTGGACTGTCATGGTTGCGCACATCATTGTGGGATAAGAATGTGCACCAGTTCCGCGCATTGTTATTCATCTTCTCGCCTCCATTCCGGCAAGGCTGTTGGGATCAGTGTATTGCTGTGCATTGAAAATATCCATAGAGTGTGCGTTTTATGATTTGGCTTTTCGGGATCTCTTCAACGTTCCTCTTCAGTGGAGAAAATGTCTTTTGTACTTACTGTTTAGATTGCTCTGAGAACCTGGCTGTAATATAGCAGTATATACAGAAGTGGATCACTGGGGCTAAATGGTTGTGGTTAGAGCACGAATGCACTGACCGGAAGGTTCGTGGTTTGGCCTCGACCTCTCTCTTTCTCTCAACTCCTGTTTAGGCATTATCCTAGCCCTCGTGCTTCCTTCGGGTGGCATAATAGCTACCTACGCCGGCCTCTAACCCAGGACCGTTGGCTGAGAGAGCCATGTACGGCTTCGTCGTTTACATTGCTTCAATCGTGTTGTTTGGTGAGTTCTGTTTGATTCATACCACAATCAAATTCGGCTGCATGAGCAGTAGAGATGGTCCAACCATCATTCAGTGACGCTCGTGCATCAAAGCTGTCGCATTCAATACGTAACTACCTAATTCCCGAACAAACTGAACGTGCCATCGTCTCAAAGGCTTGGCTGCACGTCTTCCACTCCCCCAATTTCTGGTGATCTAGCCATTAGTAGCTGGAACCAATGTACTTATAGTTTATGGTTTCTAGATGATGAATAGATTCCTACTTTCGCTCTAGGTAGCACCTGGGTATGACTGCACTTTCTCGTTCGAGTGAGTCGTACCTAATGTACACATTTCCCTCCAATTTCATGCTGCCATTGTTGCGTTCTTTATCATTACCTCTGCAGGCCTACTTCAGGTTAGAATGAGCTTGTTTCCATTTTTACGACCTGAATTCGCTGAGATGCGGTAGCGTTCGAGAAAGGTTACTTGGCCATTAGAACGCTGCCCTCTATATTGTCACGACGCTAACATGAAGTGTCACGTAAGCTGTTTGGACTGTCATGGTTGCGCACATCATTGTGGGATAAGAATGTGCACCAGTTCCGCGCATTGTTATTCATCTTCTCGCCTCCATTCCGGCAAGGCTGTTGGGATCAGTGTATTGCTGTGCATTGAAAATATCCATAGAGTGTGCGTTTTATGATTTGGCTTTTCGGGATCTCTTCAACGTTCCTCTTCAGTGGAGAAAATGTCTTTTGTACTTACTGTTTAGATTGCTCTGAGAACCTGGCTGTAATATAGCAGTATATACAGAAGTGGATCACTGGGGCTAAATGGTTGTGGTTAGAGCACGAATGCACTGACCGGAAGGTTCGTGGTTTGGCCTCGACCTCTCTCTTTCTCTCAACTCCTGTTTAGGCATTATCCTAGCCCTCGTGCTTCCTTCGGGTGGCATAATAGCTGTCAGGAAGGTCAGCTTCCTAAAAGCAACCACTGAGTGCCCGAAATCCACCGAGACTCAGCTCCTCGCCCCCGCAATATGCAGCACGTCGCAGCCTCGTACCAAAGCCAAACGTGTACGTCGGCGTGGGACCAAGTCCAGACAATGTCCCTCCAATAAATAGCTTGAGACCGTTGTACTTTTGCACCCACATGCACTCACGCTCTCACATTCGCTTGTTCGGAATATAGCAGTTATGTTCATTTCTGAGAGTATTTTTTCCGGTATTGGGCACTAGAGCGGGGCAGCAGCAGATACCACAGGTTAGCGAAACAGCAGGTATAACAGCAGCTAAACGCCCAAAGTGCGTTACAGCCGAATGATTATTATCCTCCTTAGTATATGCCGTAGAGAGGGCAACTTGCTATGGTTATGCACTCTCACTATTTCAGTTGCTCACTTGGGGAAAGTGCCATCGCATTTACGATGGGTTTACAGCGGCGGGCTGTTCCACTCACTCATCCGCTTCCTAATTTGACCATTACGTCGAACTCACTGATGGGCTGTATGTAGGATGTGCATTAGGACGAGATGGCTTAATTGGTTAGGTGGCGAATTTGCTGACCGGAAGGCGCGTGGTTCGACTCCGACCTCTGCCTCTGCCTTTCGCCCCCCCCCCTCCTGTGTAGGCTTGGGTAGTGTCCCAGCACTCGTGCTTCCTCCGGGCGTCAAGGCAGCTTAGCACCGGAAGGATGTTACAGCTGAGCGATATTTTAAATATATTTTTAAGGATGTGCCTTGGAACATGCGGCGTGAGTCGCGCCGCATGTGCAACCAGGTCCGAGGTTGTTCAAGATTGTTTCTGCCTGCATAAGCAAGATATTGATCACAGCGGTGTCGTCGATCCTGGGTATGTGCGGAGTATACTAAAGTAGAGTATACTAAAGTGACCACCTAAGAGTAACGTACTGCCTTGTGACGTTTATGTCTAGGACGCTCATGTTGACTTACTGTTATGCTTCAACGAAGAATGCTTCGAACTCAGATGCATGTGCTCGTTTGTGTGCACACTAAGGCACTCATCGGCTATTCACATTTGCACGGCATGGTTAGACCACTGTGACAGTAACTGTAACCCCCGAGTTCAACTGGGGATTTGTCCTACAATACAAGATCCGTCTTAATGACTTGCTTCAGCATCATCATCATTGACTGCAACACCAGGTAAGAACACTGGTGCTTCACTGCCGTGCGCCCCTGTCAATTTACTTCAATGAAGCATTTAAACCGAAAGAAGAGATAGTGAAGTGAAGTAAAGGGCTAATCTGCAACAACTACGGCTTAACAGCTACCTACTCCAACACTAAGTCAGACAATCTGGACAGAAACTGACGCTCTAAACACCACTGGCGCCGGTTCAGTGTCTCCGGCCAGGCACAGGGGCGGTCATGTAGACCCCATCTTGAAAGTCGAACTGCCCCAACAGCAACCAAATTTTTCGAGACATCTCTCGCTGTCTACTAACTTACCAAATGCTGTTCACATCTAGGTTTCCACCATTCCGAATTAGGCACAGAAACCAGCGGTTTTATTTTTCCCGTCAGGACTCCACGTTGCATCGTTTTGTTAACTAGGCGTCTGGTTAGCTATCTGTACCCTAATCACATGGCATTTTTGTCAAGCTTACCTAGCAAGCACACATCACTAGCCGATACCACCTACTTTATATTTCCTCGGATTGCACCTCCTTTCATCATACCATTTTATTTCTTTGAGCTTGAACACGGTTTGTCAGCTAGTTTATTCACCAAATCCTCTAATCTCTTCATTGGGGAATAATGCTGATTTTTGGACAATTCCTTATGCTTCTCACTCACATTAACTCCTCCGACGCAGCGTAGGTAATGTCACAAGCGCTTTCGTCTGGGAAGCCCACATGTCTTGAAAACGTGGGTTGCAGTTACGTTGAGAAAATAAATCCAAAGGTCATGTTTCTAGTTTCTGATTTAACTTGGCAATCCACTGGAATGGTGCTTAACTAAGCCATTTTCCCTCCATTTTAGCTACCTACCTTATCTGGGCTCTCGTTCCTCATGAATGGCTTGGCCTTATTGGCATCACCTACTTACCACACAGGTAATTCTCATTGTTCGTAATTCTAACGTTGTGTCTTCCTCGTCGACACATTTCGTTGTGTCTCGAATGTGTGGACGTACTGATGGGAACTTATACACCAACACAGCAGCCTTACAGTAGGACACCCCGCTCCGGAAAATTCCGTACTTTCACAAAATCACGAACTCGTGCTGATTAAGTCTATATTATCTCGTACCACCGCCCTATTCAAGGATGTCGCGAATCTCAAAAGACACCAGGCCACAAGGCAGGTACGTTGATTCTCACATACGAGACCCTGTGCTCAGGAAATTCGTCCCAAACCGTTTTGGTCGTACTGCAACCGGCGCTTTCTACTGAACACTGGGCCACGTGTTCTATGTATCACACTTATAATTGACGCTTACTGCAAGAAAATTGAGTGTTTTACAGTTTATGGTTTGTGGAGTTGTTCGTAACGTCGGTTTCACCATGTAGCACTATCCATTGCTCGCTGCAAGTGCGTGCTAGTACTAGGTGGTGGTCCACACCTCCTTGGTGTATGTCCTGTGTCCTATTGTTGTTCTCATGATGTCCATAGATGCTTTCAGGCTTCCAATTTGGTCGACCAAGCTAGCTTTTCGACGATAACGGCATTCTGCTGCACCATGAGGCATGCGGCCTCCTTGTTGACCCAGGGAGAACGTGAGCAAGCCAGATCTTGTGTGAACTTAGCGGAATTTTTGGAATAACGAGTTTTTTTCAGTAGAAAAGCTGTCAGCGAGCACGCGAACCCGTATTCTCGATGTTCCCTCACCAGATCCGGAAAACATTACGTTCTTTGCCATTGGTGACATCCAAGCGTGCCTTTCGATGACTGAAGTCCCTACATGGTGAACAGCCGTTTTCCGGCGTGGTAGGTGAGCTCAGGGTCCTCTCAGAAGCTGTCACCTCCAGCTCAAAACTGAAAACATACGGATAATTACGTCTTTGAAACTTGCCATTCATAGCTGAGTTTCTGCTATTTCTTGACAATCTCGAAATCTTTGTGGTTATCCCAAAAAATGCTGAAAACTGTCGGCCTCGGAGGCGGACGGGTTCCGTGCGAACACTAAGAATAGCCAGATAAACTGGACATCGAATTTTGAAGATTGATCTCCAGATGCTTTAGGTCGTCAGCATCGACGGACCCAGACCAGCACAAGACGAACTGGGTTGTCACTCTTGACGGTTGTGTCTACAAGAAGAGTTATTAATGGGATAGAGAAAAAATACGTGGGAAATGAAAAGAGAAGTCGCCTGCCCGCCATGATGTATATAGTATGGGAGGCGACGCGGCTGATGTCACTACGCGAATACCGGTATGACACTGCTGTTAGTCGTAGGAACTATGCTTATATGCAGGCTACACTTCGCCCGAACTCAGGTGGCGACGAGCAGGGTCCGGATAAAAATTATGGAGCAAAATAGGTGTGGTTTTGGACGCAAACCCGATAGACTGCCGACTGCGGTCGTTCGTCTGAAGGCGACCCCGTTTTTCTATTACCGGCTAGGCCTGGACATATGGGGTGAATTTCGCTCCCCCCGTGATGCTTTCGAATTGCGCAGGTGTCACAAATGAACCACGCCACACGGGGCGAGAACGCACAGTGGTCGGAACGCGAAGTTACTAACCGGAGTATCCATTATCCCAACCCACTTCTGTCTGGCAACCTGCAGTATCCCATTCCTCGTGCTTACTTCGGGTGGCATTGTAGCTAGGCACTGAGAGGGTGTTACAACTTAAAGACTTTATTTTTCTGTGGTGCCGGAACTCGGTTACCAAACGCACCCGTTTTATCGCACAATATGGCTCGGTCACATTGCATGTTTGTAGTTATTTCGGTCGTTTGTGCTAATCACTTTCGTTTAATTAATTTGATAGCCAAAATCTGTGACCGTCACGCCGCTCGCGGCGCTTCCTGAATTCACATATTCACGTTTCATCTTAACTTTATAGGCACTGGGCAATCACTGGGCCATTTTTGTTGGTATCTTTCACACTCTTATGTTTCCTTGGCTACATCCTCCATCACTGGTCAGTTCTACTTCCCCTGACGTCGATTTACCTAATCAGAGGTGGGTCAAGTTAAGACTATTTTTCAGTATCTATGATACTGTGACGCTATGGTCTGATTCACTGTTTTTGTACTATGCAGGTGGAAAACAGCATTGTAAGTGCTGGTCCGCCTGAAGGCTGGTGACCTACTGTTCATAAAATGCCTTGTTAGGTATCGGATAATTACGTTATAGCTGATATTTTCGAAATGGGTCACATCTACCATGTGGTACAGCAGGTGGAGGTGGGTAGAACTGATTGGGTGGCTACCAGCCAGACCAACTCACTGAAGAACTGATATGTAGCTTTTAGGTATAGTCAAACTACACTGAATAATTCAGAATCACCGTACAACTGTATCGCTCTCATGACGGCTCACATCCCTAGTGAGCCATGAACCCAAAACCGCCTGGTTAGACTTCATCAGTGTTTGCCTTGCACCTGGACAGAATCGTGTAGTCGATCACGTGAGCTGCTGTGGTCTAGTTCCTCAAGTGAAGATTTCATCGGGAAGCGTCCGTATGATCTGATTATACGTGTTCGTTCCTTGGCATTCCAATTGCACTTCTTTCGGAACGACTCTTTCAACTCTTGGTCAATGATTTCAGGTGCCAAGGTATCCCGATTCTCAGCAGCAATTTACGAGTTACCAATCAGAGTAGGCTTAGTATTTTACTTGGAAGGACCGTGTTATTCGGATAAGAAGCATACCGCAAAAACCGGAAATTTACCGGTATTCCGGCTCGCTTGGGATCTTGAATGACTGCTGTGGGAAAGACAATGCCGCTCTCCTTAATATAAAACGCCCGGCTTTTCAGTCTGTAGATTCTTCTAGCTGTACAATTTCTGTACTATTACATCGCCACTTCAGACAGGTCTCTTCGGTAAACATTTCACGCGTTTCGTGAGTTTGTTATACAGTTACTTCGGTAACATATCACCTTGATAGACTCCATACTGCGCGTTAGCTGTTCATCCACGATGTTAGCTGTCTAGCTGTACAATTTCTGTACTATTACATCGCCACTTCAGACAGGTCTCTTCGGTAAACATTTCACGCGTTTCGTGAGTTTGTTATACAGTTCCTTCGGTAACATATCACCTTGATAGACTCCATACTGCGCGTTAGCTGTTCATCCACGAATGTTAGCTGTCAACAAGACAATAGCGCAGTCAACCCAACGGATTGCACTTTTGATCCATTCGGCGTCGTGACTGATAGTTTACTAGTGCTGTACTTTTTCCCCTTTTACTTCAGATGACTGTGTCGGATGCCAAGATGAGTTGCCTCCTGTCTCAGAAAACCGTCAACCGATACATTTCGAGTCAGTTACCCCTCCCGCCCAAGTTATACCGCCAATTTTTGACCTGGACCCTGTCCGTGTTACAGAACGTCTATACCTTCGACCAAGATGACTGTGATCTTGCATTCCTATTGTCTGATTTTTCTTACTCGCAACCTGTTTTGGAACTTATCGTGACGTGCAAAGAGTGTGTGCTCGGTCTCAGATGAAGCCCCTTCTACTTTCGTGTGCCTTGGATGATAGTACGTCCTGCAGCGACTTAGGAACTGTACCAGGCTACCAAATGCCCCATGCCTAGCGAATATGATCACAAACTCGTCATAGACGACGACATCACTACCTACCAGGATCAAAGTTACATGGATTATTTTGACATATGGGTGATTTGGAGGATCATACACAGTGCAATTCAGTCGTTCAGCTGTGACACTTCCAGTACCTGGCTACCACGTTGCCCAAAGGAAGCACGAGGGTTGGGACACTGCCAGGTTACTTGGTTCTAGACAGAAGTCTAGGTGCAGAGATCGGGTTCGAACCGGACCTTCCGGCCAGTAAGTTCGCCCTCTAACCACTTGAGCTATCTCATCCCAGTGGAATTCAGATACATGCTCGTCAGTATTGGTGGTCCGATTTTCCATTTGGCGCTTCTTACGACCATACACTTGCTGATGCCACTATTTGCTGATGGTGTGTACACCTATTCACAATTCGGGTACATCTCGACCGAGCTCGAGATAGCTCAGTGGTTAAAGCGCCTCAATATATCGACTGCATCTGCCTAGGCTCGGGCAACCTAGCAGTATCCCAGCCCTTGTGCCTCCTTCCGTTGGTATGGAAGCTAGGCGCCGAGAGGTTGCTACAGGTGGACGATTTTTTCTCATACATATCCCAACTGTATGCTTATTGAGCTACATGTCCTCCGACAGAACCGCAACCACTTATGAGAAGTCAGCTGATCAGTTCACCCAATCCGAACAGCGCAATGCAGATGGTTTATGGCAGGTGCAATCACTTCGTATTGGACACTTACAGGATATTCAAAATGGAATATAGCAGCAAGCTATTAAATCAAACAATGTATCCAAACTGAAAGCACGAAAGAGTGGAATCGTAAGATGTCCGTGCACCTGTGTCTACATTCCTGCGGCCCCCTCCATACAACCTGCGCGAGTGAACTGGCTTTTAGCGACCCTCTGTCCAGCAAACCCTGTACTCCTGTCCAAACACGGTGACACCTATTGATGCACTAGTAATCTAAGGAATTCGGATGCCACCCAAGTAGCTGCTGAGTTTGGAAGAAATACTGTGAACCTTTCTGCCAAGGGTGGATAACCAAAATATTTCCGTGTGGCTTCTAAGGAGTGTTATGGATGTGCGTCCAAATGCAGTGATTTTTTTCATCCTAAATCAGCGGCTCGGTATGCAATACACTCTTGGGTTTGGTCGTTGTTTTTTCCACTGAGCTTGCAATTGGGTTGCAGTAGTTTCATCATCAATCGAAGTGAAATCATCAGTGCGTTACTGGGGAGTGTAGTGAAGTTGGTAGAGAAGTGTTTGCTTCCTTCGAGAGAGAACGGGGAAACTATTCCACTAAGCCCACATGGGCTACAAAGATCGGCACCTTTAATTTTAATCATTGAGGGTTGTGGAATTCACATCGTTCTCGCTTAAAAACACCAAGAGCGAACTCTGGGTGCTATTGCAGTTTAGTTTAGCTGCCGCCAGTTCGGTGACGACCGGGCAAAGTTTTCGTCACCAACTCTCCCAAACTGAAGTAAAAAATATGAAGTAGTCGATCGTCGAGGAAGTTTATGGAAGAGAATTCGATAATAATTTACACTTTACAGCGGAAAGGTTGCAGGGCAATGCTGAACACGATCAGATTATTCCAGCACCATTCCAATATGCAGACCCAATGCTACTCTCCGTCCTCGAACCAAGTACTCCTCCAGCGACACAGCTCTGTACTGGCCGCACATACGACAGTCGCATTCGTCCGAAGGCCAAGACAACCGAAGCATTTGCCCGATCGAACAGCTCCGTGGCAAGTACACCAATATCCGATGGCAAATGTGAGAGGCTGACCTGAGGGCAGGGAGCAGTAACGGTATATCCTCCAGGTTTTTTGTTGGCTCCACTGCGTCTCCAGACGACTGGAACCAGTGCCGACGCTTTCGCTTGTTCCAACTGCTGGAACCCGGAGGGAGAACAACGCCGGAGTAACCAGGTCCACCCCAAGGTGGAGATAAGAAGATAACGTCGACAACTGTTGGTGAGAAGCCTTGAGGTTGTGCGACTCGGACCACATCCAATGCTGCCTCAGGAAAACAGTCCTCGTTCGATGCGGATCCTGCTGCTGAAGGTTGTGCAGAGCTGGATGGGTCAGATACTGGGACGTTTGAGGAACGCAACGAACCAATGATCGATACCGCATCCCCACAGACAGGTAGGATGTTGTGGGATACACCGTAAACTTGTGCATTGTGCTCCAGAAGCAGTAAACGAGTGTAGTTATTATCGATCGCAACCACTGTAAAGTATGAAGAAGCCAGATTAAGGACAATGAGTCCCAACAGGTTCAGTTAGCGGATACATGAAAGTGTAGTCGACATTCCAACAAAATGTCAAATATGGACGTTGATTCCCATGAGTACCCGCATTCCTAAAAAGGACAAACTAATCGACATATTAGAACGATGTACATATCAACGCAAACGAGAATGTGGTAGGTCACTTGAGTAAAGTACTGACAGGCGGAAGAGGTAAGGGGTGTCATATGAACTACAATCAACTCAATCCGAGTTGTTCGGTGAAAATATCGAGTCAAATTCGTAAAACGCAAGACCTTGGATTAGTTGGTTCGTTTGTATAGTTTTCAAAGTGGTCGAAGGACGCGGATAACAAACAAGTAGGGTAGCTTATTTGACGGGTTCACTTTATGAATGGCTGTAAACGCTTTGGCAGAATGAAGGTGTTGCCAGGTGTGTTCTGTGTGCACCAAACTACTCGCAGTCCCTAGTTCATCCGTCACTGGTCAGAAAGATGTGTACCTAGACAATCCCATCGTCCTGTCCGTTTGAATAGTGCCCCGCCCCCACGGGGGCAATGAGATGAGATTGGTCTTCTGGCTGTCATCATCGCAACTAGTATAGGTGATCTGTGGTGGGGGCTACATAGGGAATGCGCCTGAAAGCCATCGTTTTTCTGTCCGAACAATCTGTTGGGTGTCTCCTTGAATTCGTAGCAATCCGATGGTTGACGATCCGTCAGGATAATGATTGGTTCGCAGGATACTGAGAACTGATAAATAAGGCTCTACGGATATGTGTGCCGCTCGACGTAACAGCAGCTTGCAGAGTTTCGCTCTAGTCTAAAAGCAATAAAACCAGACAAGTCCGTCCACTGACCAGTGCAGATGAGCATCACGTGGTGTGAGCTGTTATTGAGGGATGGTGGCTATTATCTAAGATACAAGCTGACGACATTGATTAACTACCTGCGGCTGAATATCATAGTGCACATTTACGACGAAGAAGGCCGCATTGTCAGAACGTCTCAGCTATTCGTGATAAACGCACCAGGGGAAAATAGTTCCACAGTGTTCCTCGACTGTTAAAAGTCACTTGTGGCGTGAACTCCAGGCATCAGCAACTCGTCAGGTACGAATTTAATCCATGAATGCAAGTTTTACCTGTTTCTCCACCCTATAGGTGAAAGATCTGGCCCGTCTGATCAAAGAAGAGCGTTCGTCATACCTAACATAATGTTTCCGATTTCTACGCGTAACGAATATTTTCGGATTTCGAGCCTAAATGCCGATGCTGTGGCAACATGACCGGATCACCCCGAATGTAAACTACATATTGTAGAGATAGTCGCTGAAGCTCGGTTACTGGAATGGCTAAATGGATATTGTCTGTACTGGACGAGGGGAACCCAGGGCCAGATTACCACAAACAAACGAGGTACCCACACCTCCAACAATCACGTAGACAGTCTGGATAAACAATGATAGCTTAAGTGCAACTGACATCGATTAGTCGCCATATCTGTCAGTGTCTTTAATCAATCTCGCCCCATCTTGGAAAGCCAACAGTACTTAAACCTTTCGTAGAATCCTCCATTCCATTCTAGCACGTCTAATATTGTCTACCTGTCAAAATTCTGGCCCAAATATTCGGTGAGCAAAGTTCCTTGTTCAATATTCGTTATCAGTGTCTCAAGATTACCAAAGGGGATAAGTGAGGATTTCATCACATATGCCGGTGTGGTCAACAGAGAATGCGAGCGCTTTCAGCTCAGCTCCATGACCGAGGATCAATTCAAGTGTCTCATCTTTGTGGCTGGTCTTCAATCACCGCACGATGCAGATACTCAAACCTGGCTACTGAATCGAATTGAACAGGATCCAGGGTTGACGCTTCAGAAACTGACCACCGAGTGCCAGTATCTTATCAATCTCAAGGCCGATGCTGCAAAGATTGGACATTCCAAATTCTCTCAGCCGGATATGGTATGCAAAGTAACTTCCAAAAGGAAGCCAAATTCTAAACGAACTCCAAGAAAACCGCCCACACACTGTTGGTTTTGTGAAGAATGGCACTATTCACGCCACTGTCCCTACCGGAACCACAGGTGCAGTAAGTGCAGTCGAAAGGGTCACAAAGAAAAAAATGCTGCAGAGACAACTTCAGGAGCTCGCGCAAACACCGACCCGACAAAAGGACGCAGGCAGAGGCTATGACCGCCACATTCAGGATGAAATCACCTGGTCGACGTAAATTTGTCACATTATGTATCAATGGCACACCAGTTACTCTCCAACTGGATACAGGTTCTGACCTCACTCTGATTTCAAAACGAACCTGGAACGTAATTGGAAGGCCACCAGTGGAACCCACAAAGTGCACCGTTCGTAATGCACATGGTGGAAGCCTCAAACTGACCGGGAAGCTGAACTGTTCCGTAATGTTCAAGGGGGTTCAAATCAATCGTACTTGCTACCTCACGAACTACACAGGCCTTGATCTCTTGGGCCTGGATTGGATTAATGAGCTTCAACTGGTGGATGAACCCCTCATTGCCGTTTGTGACGAAACAACCGCAAATGGCTCCAATACGTTCGCGAGAACATCACGTTCTGACGATTTGGTGGTCGCCACAGTTACAGCCAAACCGGAGACCAGATGGAGCATACGCGGCACAGCGACTATTCAGCTTCTGGCGTCCGGCAGCGGTAGCCCTCTCATCTCAGTCCAATTTGGTGAACCCTGCCAGCAGCCCGCAACTTGCGGTCTGAACCCTTCAGTTTACACTCGCAGGTTCAGGCGGCTCGTTCTACTGCTATCCGGAAAGTCAAGGAAGGGGAGCCGACAGGACGAACGCCACAACAGTCACACAGAGACCAGCCCCTGATTCAAATATTTGGGGAATGCTCTCCAAGGTGGACGCAGGGTCGATTATGCCACATACGGGGCACACGTAAGATCATCAGCACAGCCGCGTCAAGTGAACCAACTTCAGGCAACAGACTGCGGTTCGGTGAGGGGACCACGTCGCATGGGAAACCGGACAGCCGTGACGTACCTCCTAAGTGGAGGGTACCGGCTCCCAGATTAGCCTGCTGCCAGCCCCAGGGACGGACCGACATGCGACAGAACCATCATCATCATCATCATCATTGTCAGCTGTAATAACCGCGTACTCGTCATACAGTGGTTGCAGCTGCCGCAGTTTCATTCACCGATGATTTGGGGGAGGGGGTAGGTAGCTGCGCATTGCACGCGCGAGCTGGTAATTTGGTGCATAAATCCAGCACTGTCAGTGGGTTGTCAAGCGGGGGGTTGGAAAAGGAGCTATGCATTGAAGGCAATAGCTTGGATGCACGAGCGCCGATGAGGGCGCGACTGGGCCATGTCTGACAATGTCTCCAGCCATTGGTGTGGCCCGTCTCGGGGTCCCCATCCAGGAAGACGGCAGTG
>NW_008751779.1:103459-104213 GCF_000715545.1 Opisthorchis viverrini
ACTCGTTGCCTGCTGGTATGGCTTTCCTGGCATTAATCATGGATAACGACCTCGGCGACATCCAGTGGTCCCGTGGTCGAATTGGAGAAGTCGGGCAGGCAACACTGAACGCCGCTAGTATAGCTTCTTTCACATTTTGCCACGCTTCATCCACATGTTCACTGCCACCACAGTAGTGTTTTACTGTAGAGAGTTGCTGGGCTAGCTCAGATCGATACTGTTGAGCTATGGCAGTTCTTCGAAGATAGTGGATTGGCACGTTTCTTGCCGACTTGCGAGGGTCTGAAGGGAAACGAACCATGGCGTGACCGGAATCAAGTGGTGTGCCCCAGAAGGAACGTCGGTCTTGAATTGTGGCTCTCCACCGGTGACTGATGGCCACGTGGTCCAACTAGGTCCATGGTTGGTTTGTAGTTGGCGGCCTCCAGGTTACGCGATGCGAACGTTTATGTTGAAAGTTCGTACTTGCCAGAAACAGTCCGTGATCAGCACAACTGAAGGAGTCGATTCCCGTTGTCTGTGGGGCGAGCACTGACTCCAATTCGGCCAACCAAATTTGATTCCGAGGAGCTCAGATGAACTAATTGGGCATTCAAATCGCCTGCAAGTATCACAGTGTCAGTGCATTTTGCCTGACGAATGGCCCGGATAGCTCTCGATAGAAAGTATCCTTCTCCGCGTCGGAACTGCAGTCCGTCGGGGCGTAAGCCGACACGACAAACAGGCACCGCTTTTTATGCCGCGAGGCATTGAG
>NW_008751779.1:105214-111940 GCF_000715545.1 Opisthorchis viverrini
CCTTACTGCCTTCACACTCCTGTCGCAGAGGACAGTACGACTTTACCCCCAGACCGCCTCGTAGCACGATTACTCGTAGTACGGGGTCTCGCTGCTCCCCTTTGGCCTTCCTGGCATGGTTGCACCTTGTGGAACGAAGTTCCAGCCAGTGTAGCCCGCGGGGTCGCTGCAGCACTCAAGCCCGACCACCAAGTCAAGGCGGCAGCTTTAGGTCGGGCGACAGAACCTCCATGAGTCGTCACAGTGGAGTTCAAAGCAGCAGTCCGTTGAACAGCCTTCTCAAGGGGAAGGTGTTCGGGGGGCAGCCGTCCCTAATGAACAAACATCACATCATTTGGATGGATATGTCAAGTGCAGGACACGGGCCAGACGAAGGCATGCCCTTATTGGTCAGAATGCCAATCCGAATCAGAATGCCAGCCAATCCGAATCAAGCACCTTGACTCGACGCTTCTCGCCCTCTCACGGACATTCTGGCACGACCTTGAGGAACACTCTGTGACTACTCTACACATACAGTTGTAATGATTTTGCTTTGTCTCCATAAGGGCCTGTATAGAGCTACCGTGCCTTTTGATGTACCATAGTGGGCGGAGCAGGAAGCCAAGGGACCGATACAGAGTTGCACCACCGTCCATCAAGACACAACACATTACTACTTGTAGGAGGCTTTGGAGAGGTTGAGATAACTCAGAGGTTAAGGCGTGAACTTACCAACCGGAACGCCCGTGGTTCGAATCCAAACCTGGCATCCCGACCGTTTCTGCCTAGACTTGACAGTATCTCAGCCCCTGTGCTCACTTCGAGTGGCATTGCAGCTAGGCATTGAAGTGGTGTTACAATTGAACAATCGTTATTTCGATCTGCATACACACACGCGCCTGAAAGTATGATTACAACCAAGGCATGACATTCACGAACTTTTGAGACGTACCGCATTGGGAGTGCGCTGAAAGGAGCAAGCCAGTTGACTAAATAAAGCGCGCCTTTGAAAATAGGGAACAGCAAGATTGTAGGGTGCCTATACACATGCTACTCTAACACAGGCCCTTCCAGGTCGGAATCCTGCCTGTTGTTCTCAGGTCGTCATCACGCGCCTTCATAAGACGTAGAATGAGGGACAGCGTCTGGCTACAACAGAGATCAAGCCAGCGCCTACTTCATTTCCACACTCGCTACGAACGCCCCACCACCATAGACTTACCCTAGCTATTTGGGACGCCCAGAGAGAATCAACTAAGGTAAGGTAGATAAGGATGGACTGAGGATTCCACCTCCACCTCTGAACAGGGTGAGTGAGAGTCCGTCGGGATCAGCAGCTCGTAATGCTTGAGGGAAAAAAGCATTCGCATATTTTGGAAGCTGTCGGGGTTCCAGGTCCACTGTCCAAGGCTGTGTTGGGGGTCTGGAATCCGGAGGAGCAACTACATGTGGTTAGTTGAATTGTTCTTGAAAGTGTTCAAACAAGTGCTTTAGGGGCTTTATTTTCCTAGTAGCTAAGCCGCTGTTCCTGCAAATTACCTAGTTCACTAGAGGCCTCTTTGGACCAACTGAGCGCATCGACTGGAATGGTTTATACAAGGTTTCGCCTTATGGACTCACCGAGCTTCTTGTCCTGCGCATATGCTGTTTTCCCCGGCCTGTGATAGTTCATTGAGTTGCAACGTATTATTGACGAGGAGTAAGTAGCCGAGCTTCGTGTAATTTTAATGTCAGGGGATTAGACTTAGTTGTTAGCACCGCTCCACAAGCGGACCTCACAGCATCCCACAGGGCTGCGGGCAGTACCTTGCGGTAAGTCAACACCAGAAGACATCTTGTCCGAAAGGGGCTTCAGTAAGTGGTTCTGGTAGACTTATTTCACACTTGTTTTTCAATGACCAAGTGAGGTGTACGCATATTACATGCCTCCGAAAACGCAGCGAGAAGCACCATGCGCGCCATCCGAACCCACGTAGGTGTTCCAGAACTTGAAGCCGATTGCAATATGGCCTAATTTTGCTCCAGGTTGGATCGCGTGCGGGAGGCACCATGTGGCCTAGCGGTTTCGGTTGCTCCGGAAGTTAGTACTGTAGTCAGCAGGCGTTCGACGTTGCCCGTGCGCCTCGATCCCACTCCAAGGTGACATTCCTAATGAGCCTCAGCAGCTAAGTGTCTCGACTTGCACACTCTTATCCCCGACAAACACAACATCCGCAACAGGTGCTCAGAAAACTGTCTTTGAGTGTATCAGAGCTACAAGCAGTAGAGACCTAAGAATATACTACGAACAGATAAGAATCATTGATACGCTCACGGAACGCCCCGCAGACGTTGCCACATCAACCATACAGAAGCGACTATCAACAGGCAACCAGAGACCTCTAAGCTCAGTCGCTTGAAAACGCTGTGTATGTGAACTCCTGTGGGCGCGTACGAGTATATGACAATCTTTCGCCTGAATTCACCACGTCGTGATGTAAGACAAGGCTCTGTCTCTCACTTTTCCTCCTCAAGTTAGTTACGGATGTCCTGTTTGAAATGTATCTGCCTGCCTTTGAAACCTGGGGAGTCGAAATGCTCCAGACATTGAGTATGCGGATGATATTGATCTCCATGGTTCAAGTCCTTCAAAAATGCAAACCAGTGTAAATAACCTAAATAATTCTGCCGTGCGGTTTGATATGCGCTTCACATCTTGCAGCGCTGCTACAAGAATGGGTGTGACCACACCCAAACCTCATGCTTCCAGACAAGCCAATCGACGTGGTAGATAAATTTGTTTACCTGGGCAGGTGTACAAGTTCTGCTGAACTGGCTGAAGATGATATTACTTATCAAACCAGAGTTGACAATGCGGCAGTACGATTCATGCTGCTTTAAGGACCAGAAACATGGCCTCTACGCCCATAGGATATATGAAAGCTGTCAGTGTTTGACCACCGTGTCTCCGAAGCATTGGTCGGGTCTCGTAGAAACATCGTAGTAGTGATGTTTAGGCACGTCAGATGCCACTGAGAAGTAGGATCCCACTCTCGATGGATGAATTACTCACGGCTCATAGGTTACGCTGGTTAGGACATGTGCTTTGAATGCCAGAAGACTGTCTACCTAGCAGAGCACTTTTCCCCAGCCCTGAGCTGAGGGAAAGCGACTAAGGGTTGGACAGTGTACAGCCTAGCAACGAAGTGTGGAAACAGTAACCAGTAAACTTAGTCGGGTCGATAATTGCCCTGTCTGGACAGGAACCCCGGGACTGGCAGAAACGGCTCAATCGCGCAGCTAGTGGCGCTCGTGCACCGAAGCTATCCACTTCAATGCGCAGCTACTCATTTCCCAAACTAACCAAATATGCCATCGCCTCCAAGACTTGGTTGCATGCCCCACATTCTCCACCTCCTGGCTATCGAAGCAGCTGGGGCCAATGTGCCTATGGTACACGGTTTGTGGCTGACAAATTGATTGATTGGTTTGGATGTGCGTGGGCTGGGATACTGCCAAAGCGCCCAGACCTACACAGAGGGACTGTTAGGATCCTCAATCAGTCTTTACCCCCAACAGCCTAACTGCAAGGTAGCGATGGTTAGCGTAAGGTTGTCAAAGCAGCTTACATTTTCGAGGAGCAAGTTGCCACACATATTCCTAACCCAACTCTCGGGGACCGAGAGACTGTGTTAGCCAGACCTCTACACGTTTGCCAGGCTTGTATGAGAGGCTACGTGAGTTCATACGTACACTTCCCAGTATTGCTATGTAAGTGCACAAAGTGTAAAGGTTCGATATCTTCATGAAGACTAACAGGCACCTTATGCACTGGCTGGATGGGGTCCTACAGCAGTCGGCCACCATGACCATAACTTAGCGAGATCTGAACCCTCGGCAATCGTGCAGAACAACGTGATTCCACCTACGTACCTAGGAGGAAATTTGTACGAACACTGTTTCTAGCCTGGCCGACTGAACGTCCCCAGTACCACCAGTCTGAAGTGATCCAGTCATCTCAGTTGAGCAACTCGCGTTACTGATGTTAAACGGGCCGATCTCACACACCGATTGTTTTTTATCTTTACGTTTGTAAAGGGCCGTGGAACTGGTATGCTGGTCTAAGATCCCAAAACGGAACAGCGATGCATTAACGACGGACATCAGCTTTCTAATCCTGGAGAAAACGGCAGTTGAACAAACATTCCAGGTCAATACGTACACAAAGAGTGACGGTAGCCTTGACTGAAAGGAGTTCAATACAGGAAATGCATGAAAAAAACGCAGCGAAGAAAAGATCGCGCCCGTCAACACATAGTGCATCAAGATAACAGCCAATTTCTCGGGAGTGCGACCTGCAACACATCGCTGAAGATTACCATTAAGCGATTCCGTAACTGGGTGTCCAGCACGCAGTGAATGACTCGGTCATTCAGCAAGAATTTTGGCGGCAAAGAGGAAACCAATTTAAAGAGGATCTTTCACTTACCGAGGGAGCACGTGCGCGCGAACTGGATTGCATTTCCACCGACCCCTGCAAACGCATCCACGATCAAGTCACATGCACACGCGTTTGCTTGACGTCGAGCTATGCATTCGGGCGTCACGCTGTACCAAGACTCTGTTTGGATGAGAAAAAAAACGAATAAGATGACACATAAAAAGTCAAAAGGAAAAGCTCGATTCAGTTACTCAGCTGTGTGTACAGCGGCTCTAGTCGCTAAATCTGTATTCAACGGGCGTACAATGGAATCGCCTCTTAAATGATAACTGTAGCTTGCAAAAGCTTAGTGAACATTTGTTTCAAGAGGTCGGAAGTTGTCACGTGATTATGGTCCATGATGCTACAAACTACCTCAAAGACAGGGGAAGAGATAGACGGACGAGAACTTGGCCCGACAGTTTCCACGTGGTTCATAAAACGCAGGGAGGTAAACACGTTCCCCACAAAATCCATCACAGAACTTATTCAAACTCGTCAGTCAGTTAGCCGGTCGTAGTGACCGCTTATGAATGACATCCACGAACTTAGAGGGTATTTCATGTTCACCTAAACGTAGAATAGACCAGCTATCTGTTAGTCGAGAAAATTCGCCGATTTACGTCGGCGTGACCCCCCTGTGCACGTTTGGAGGCGCTGCATTATATGGCTGCCAATCGATATCGATGGTGTTGTTGTTATCAGCTTTCATCCAGTGTGTCTGGAGGTGCATCTTGAAATGGTTGTAGTAAGTTAGCGATAATTCCCTTCTCCATCCACTTTTAGTCGGCTACTATAATGCTTCATATGATACTTAAAAACCTCCACTCTTTGAATAAGAACGCATCGGCGAATTTTTTCATGATTTCGTCATCAGATCAGGGCGATGCTATTACCACAACCTCGTAAACAATTTCACGGTAGTCCGTCCCATGAAAATTGAACCTGCACCATAAATACCTCGTTTCCAACTTTATAAACACAGTCGCTGAATGGCGCTATAGGTATCACTGATTTGTGTCAACAACACTCTTCTCACATGCATGTGAAGACCGTGTAATTCGCCGGGGATTATATTAAAAAACGTTACACCTTAGGCAAAGACGGAGTGCAACTGGAACAAACACTCGAAAACGCTGTTGCAGTGTATATAAACCAAATTAAGGTTCTATTTGTTATTAGAATCCTACAGAGCCTTTCATGAACTCCTCATGAGTCACAAAAATGGAAAATCAAACAGTTATGGTAAGTGATATTCATCAGATCAGAATATGTCTAATACTTAGAATGGGGATAAATAATGAAAGAAAGAGCTATGATTGGTTAGTGAAGTGAAATCATGGAGACACGAACGATTGATTATCGAGGAACTTCAAGCCGCATCTAACTGGATGCTGTGTGACATTCTAGAAGAGCAACTTGGTCGGTTGATGAATGCCACATACGAACGCAGACTCAGAATTCATATGAATCATTTCTGACAGCACTGTGCTGGATCTTGCAAACGCATCGCGACCGTCTGGGCTGAAGGCAAGCAACACCGTTGGACTGATACTGGTGGTCTATTCGCTACTAGGTAGAAGACAGGAAAATAACTCGTTCGGATTGATCAGGTGCCCAATGTCAATTATGTGCGACGCGACTGAGCCTTTGGCTGAACCGTTGAGTATAGTGCAGCCCCGACACGTATTCTCTTAGAAAGTTGCCACGTCATGTGCCTAACGCAGTCCGCTGAACAACAACAGGAAACACGTTATTTACCCATGTTTTAACTACTAGATATGCATATATATATATATATATATATCGTTCAGCTGTAGCACCCTTTCGGTGCCTAGCTGCCATGCCACCCAAAGGTTGCACGAGGGCTGGGATACTGCGAGGTTGCCCAAGCCTAGGCAGGGGAAGTCGAGTGGCAGGGGTCGGGTTCGAACCACGAATCTTCCGTTGAGTAAATTCGCGCTCTAACCCCTGAACCATCTCGTCCCGTGGATCAATATATCTCGTGCCGATTCGATACCTATCGACAACTTCGTCTGGAACTTCACCAGAGTTTTGTTAAGGTCAGCCTATACGGTAGGGTTTTTTCACATAGTCTTTGCTAGATCTTCAAGCATTTATCACCGCAAATCCAGATAAACTGGCAAATATATTACAAAACGATATTTTTTCATTTGTTTATCAAGAAGCGGAAGTAATGGGCATCTTGAAGTAAACATTTGGGGCAAAAATATGTTCAGCCGGGGACAAATTTCGGTTGAAGTGAGTGACATCAAACCCAAATG
>NW_008751779.1:117110-120447 GCF_000715545.1 Opisthorchis viverrini
TGATGATGATGATGATGATGATGGTCGGGTTTGAACCCAAGAACCTCCCGGTCAGTAAATCCGCACTCTAATCACTGAGTCATCTCGCTGATTGTGACATTCGGTGATATTCGTAGATTATTCATTTGTTTCAAGGCAATAGTTTTATCATGGTAACACGCACCGGCAATCATGCCAAAGAATGGCCCATTCTTTATTCAACCCCCCCCCACCTCTCCGGTGAGCCCAATGCCCTTGAAGCCTACTTGTCAGGCAACAAACCTACCAACAAACCCCAACAAACCTACGAGAACCACACATTGAAGTTCCTTTCGGACGCCAGGTCTGACGTAGAGTCACTGGAAGAAACTGTCCGCAGTCACACGGGATGTGAGCTAGATTCCAGCCACGCTCTTCTGTTGCTCGAAGCTCACCGTTGAGAGTGCAGTCCTGCGAACCTGATATTGGATGAAGTTATTCGGGTCGACCGCTGTCGTCTCCCGATACTGAACTCACCGATGTTTAATGACATTAACGGAAATCGCCCAATCGCGCTGTTAGTGGCGCTAATGCATCAAATCCTTTGCCTTCAGTGTGTCCATTCCCACTTCCTGAACTAACTGAGCATGCCATTGCTTCCAAGGCTTGGCCACATTTCCCGCCCTCCCATTTTCTGGTGATCGAAACTGTAGCCGCTGGAACCAATATGCCTGTGGTATACGTTTGTAACTGATAAATTGAGTTGCACTGAAAGAGCATGTATTCGGATTGAGAACTTGAACGTAGGTCCTGAAACCTGAGGAGGTGGAGCAACCGAGAAGCCCTGGGAATGCGTTTAAGTCACTCCAGCTGGTAGATGGAAGAGGCCCAAAGAGAGCTTGGATGAGAAGAACAATCACTGATAAAAACGATCGTCTGTTCCTGAACCGTTCGTTCGGTTGAACAATTTCAAAAATGATTGGAAAGGCTACCTGTAGGAGATTCCTGGATTTCCGACCTCCAATGCAGTCCTGGACGGTGAGCTTGGAGCTCCTGACGGCTTCGCAAATAAGGAAGTACTTCTAAGCTCCTGAGCGTCTACAACATGAATTTATATCCATTCTGTTTGAAGATAGGGGCGAAATCCTCGGTCGGCGCATACCTAACTTATTTGTCTCTATCTGGATGAAAGAGACCGTCCCAATCAACTAAGGTGAGTTTACGATAGTGTCAGTTTCTAAAAAAGGATGCTCGCAGTGCGTTTCAGGCACAAACTAGCTTGACCTTCGTTGTAACTAAGCTGTTAGCGTCGCTTATTTTACGTCGTTCTATGAAGAAGCGTGAAGACGGACCCCGAGAACAGCAGGTAGGATTCCGGCTGGCAAGATGCCCTCTGAGCCACATCTTCAGACTGCCACGTGTTAAAGCTATGACATGCTTATAGGTGTGCGCCCGATTTTCCTAACCGTTTCGTTCTATTCAAGTGCTTGCTCAACAGTATATGACCCAGAAGACTGAAAATCACGCGCTGTTAGTATTCACACACTTTTGGGTACGTAATAATGTATCGGGAGCTTTCCGAAAGCTCTCCTACAAGCATTGGTATCCGCAAAGCCTGTGTACTCTCTCCGATTTTGTTTCTTTCCGTCATTGAGTTATTGGATCGAGCCCCGGAAATCTCTGAAACACCGTCTTTCAGACCTGCAATTGTATTTACGTCAACCTGGATATATATATATATATATATATATATATCGTTCAGCTGTAGCACCCTTTCGGTGCCTAGCTGCCATGCCACCCAAAGGTTGCACGAGGGCTGGGATACTGCGAGGTTGCCCAAGCCTAGGCAGGGGAAGTCGAGTGGCAAAGGTCGGGTTCGAACCACAGACCTTCTGGTCAGTAAATTCGCGCTCCAACCACTTGGACTACTACTACTAGATAAGTACTAACCGGGGGACAATATCCCGAAAATATCATTCTTCGTCACTGCGTTCAGTAATTAGGGAAACAGGTCAACCAGTGATTAGAAACTAAATTGTTTCAGTAAATTCGCGCTCCAACCACTTGGACTACTACTACTAGATAAGTACTGATCGGGGGACAATATCCCGAAAATATCATTCTTCGTCACTGCGTTCAGTAATTAGGGAAACAGGTCAACCAGTGATTAGAAAGCTAAATTGTTATTTGAGCTTCAACAACAGGTTTATAGAGAAAAAGGCTTCTGTCGCGCCCACTAAGTGCAAACAAAGGCTGCCGGACTCAAACTCTCTGAACACAGCTTCGAGAGCGACAGTTCTGGTGGTGGAACGCTATAAGCCTACAGGGAGTTGTAGTAGCTCTAACGGTACTGTGACAGACTAGGTGAATGCTCGAAACTCATACAGACACCGAAGATGTAAACATTTCGGAATATTTAACTTTATCAGTGTAAACCTCTTCCTTTTCCCAAACACTATTTTAAAATTAAGCCTTTCTTAGGTGATAAAAGCAATCAAACAGTGAAGCGAGATCTCCAACAGTGATGCTGGTCCTGTTGAAAATGGCTAAATAGCCCTGAAATTCTGTACGTGATGATGACACATGCAGGTACTCAAAACCTATGAAAGCAGTTTTGAAGCCGCAGAAAAGTACTGGCAATACTTTATTCACCTGCCTTTATCAAGTTGTACTCCCAAATCGAAACGCTCAAAAAGGTCATAGCGGCGATTCCAGTACTTTAATAGAGTCGCATCATCCGCAATCGGAGGCTTTGAGCGCTTTCTAAAGACGGTACCGAAATAATATGAAAATCAATACTTTTTGCGTGTTCTGCGACTTGTTCGGATGATACTGGATTCAAGATGAGAAGCGCATGTCAAAGATATGTTGGGCTGAGGATCGGTATCACTTGAGGAGACGTCCGACAGCGTGTCTATTATTGCCATTGCACTGCCATTCATGTACGAGAAGACAGCGTTCAGCGGAGACCCGAGTGATCCCAGGGAAGTATCTGTAAAGGGGAACAAAGTTCATGTAAAATGTGCCGATCAATCCAAGTGGCAACATCATAGTGGTGGACGGGTGCTCATAACAATTCAGCTCGGGTCCACAAGTAAGCATCAGTGCCAACATTGATGTTGCTGCCTTTGATGATGATAATGACAAGCAGAACAGAGGTTGTGCATCACGTGAGAAGTACAAAGCAACAATATAGATGTTAGAAGTGAGTTTACCTCATCATCATCATCATCATCACCATCATCGACAGCATGACATCAGTGGTGAACAACGATGCTTCACTGCCGTACAACCATGACTTATTTGAAAGCCTTATTGTAAAGAAAAGAATAAAGGTGGATGGGGGAGGGACTTAGTGCTAGCTTAACACAATCATTCC
>NW_008751779.1:123743-143712 GCF_000715545.1 Opisthorchis viverrini
AAGAAAGTGTCAGAACGGGTTTCTTAAAATCTATTGGAATAATGCACTTTTGGTTTATGCCAACACTTTGTGTGATAAGAAAAACTTATGTGAAAAAGTGTGGCAACAACACTTCATGTTGATTGGATGATAGCTACACGGTTAAATAACCGTCATATAACCGACTTTAACCGCCATATAACCGACTAATAACCGAGTTGTGCTGCTAGGGGTGTAACTCGAGTTATAACGACGGTTACCAATATTCTCCTCAGATTAGTTCTCGGTCCGAACCTCCCAACCACCAAAGGTGCGCAACGTGTATTAACGCCTAAAATCAAGTCAAGAACACTACAACGCGTCATACATACAAAAGTACGCAGCGAAGACCTGGAAATCCATGTGCTTTCTGGAAGCGCCATATGGCAACCCGCAATTGGCCGATACTGGGTCATGATTGGCTGTTGGGTAAAGTGTAGCGTCTGTAATCCGTTGTCACATTTACCATCCTTCCTGAACTTAAACCACACTTTGTAACTGTCGTTCACATTGTATCACGACGTTTGTTTTAATGTTACGAATGCCCAATTTTCCGGTGCGACCTGCTGACTTCTTGCTGAACGACTGTATTTACGCCCCGTTGAACTGTTTGTTGACTGCAGAACAAGTGGGACTAAATCTGTGTTTGTGTCAACTGTTGAACGTCACAATAAATCCCTGTGACAGTTTTTAGCCGTGAACAATTTTCCTACCGTGGAATATATCACTCACACGGAACCATCTGCTTGAAATCTCGACGAGTTAATATTTTCCTTTCACAGCCAGTTACTACATTTGGATCGGTGTAGTGGACTACTGGACCTACGTATTCGTGAGTACCCATTTGACTACTCATTCCTTTCCTATTGTGATTTTGTGATTTTGCATTGGTTACTTTTGCTTGTTGATTTATCCGAAAACGCTGATAATGTCCTAGTCCGCTACATAATTGGTGAGCCCGAATCATTCCTTAATTTTTTCTCTCTGAAGTACTCACGTGCTTTATTATACTTATTTTCCCATTCAGCATGGCTTCCGAACAGACACGGACATCCGAAATAGACAACGTGGTTTACGTTTAGTTGCCTGAATTCGGTACACGTCATCCGAGGCTATGGTTCGCCCAACTTGAGGCCATTTTCGAATCGCGTTGCAGTACCTCGCAGAGTAGCAGATGCAATTATGTGGTGGGATGCTTACCAGACTTCGTTGCCCGAGAAGTCTCTGATTTAATATACACCCGACCGTCCACCGATCCGTACGATGCTCTCAAAGCAGCTATCATTTCTCGTACCGCTTACAGCGGTGAGCAGAATCTGCGGAAGCTTCTCTCCGGTGTTGACGTCGGCGATAAAACACCGTCACAACATCTCCGCCACATGATGCACCTGCAAGGTAAGCATCCGGTCAACGATGCGGTTTTGAAAGAAATTTGGCAACAAAGCCTGCACATCGAAGTTTGTAAAGTCATTTCCGTAATCGAGCAAGGTTCTTCCTTGGCGAAGTTAGCCGAGGTGGCTGATCGCGTCCATGAAACCTGCGGACAATTCGTGGTCTCTAACGTTCAGCAACAATCCACTTCGCACTCTAACATGAAGGTCGAGTTCAGTGCAATGAAAGCTCAATTTTCTGAGTTATCCCTCCAACCGAATGAAGTCATGAGACCCGTTGGTCGCCCTTAACAACATGGACGTTCTAGGTCTCGATCCCACAGCCGTGCTCCCAAGCACAGTGACCAACCTGGCTAGTGCTACTACCACCGTCGCTTCGGCGACCGCGCTATCCGATGCACCAGATTTCGCACTTTCTCCACAAAGCCTTCGAATTCGGAAAACGCCGTGGCCGGCCAGTAGTGGCGACCACTGCAACCGGTTCCTCTACCTGTCGCCTGTTCTTCGTGTATGACCGCTCCACGTCCTTGAGTTTCCTCATTGATACCGGTGCTGAGGTTAGTGTAATTCCTCCTACACGCAAGCATAACCTACGGCCGGTGGCATATACTCTGCAGGCAGCCAACGGTACGAGCATTAAGACCTATGGTGAAAAGCTTCTTACTCTCGATCTAGGTCTTCGTCGTCAGTTCCCTTGGGTTTTCACAGTGGCTGACGTTAGAAAACCCATTATTGGTATGGACTTTCTCACGTCATTTGGTCTCACGGTTGATCTCCACAGACGGCAGTTGCTTGACAATTCGACAACTCTCTCCATAAATGGCAAAGCTTCATCCATTAATTCTATTGGAATCCGCCCAGCTTTGCCGGATAACCGTTACACAGCACTGCTTCGCCAATTCCCAGAGATCCTGAAACCTGCTTCCAAGACCACTTCCGTAAAACATGACGTTTTCCACCATATCTCGACAAAAGGCCCACCCACCGCATCCCGTCCACGGAGGTTAGCTCCGGAGAAGCTTGCCATAGCCAAGACAGAATTTCAGCATTTGCTTCAACTGGGTATCATACGACCATCAAGCAGCCCCTGGTCATCTCCACTGCATATGGTCCCCAAAAAGTCCGAGGGAGATTGGAGACCATGTGGCGATTATCGTGCACTAAATCGTGTCACCATCCCGGACAAATACCCAATTCCGCATCTGCATGATTTTGCCCTTACTCTTCACGGCAAATCTGTCTTCAGTAAATTAGACCTCGTCAGAGCATATCACCAGATACCTGTCGCTCCAGACGATATTTCCAAAACGGCTATCACCACTCCATTCGGTCTATATGAATTCGTTCGTATGCCATTTGGGCTCAGAAATGCAGCTCAAACATTTCAACGATTCATGGATCAAGTTTTACGGGGATTAGACTTTGTCTACGCTTATATCGACGATGTACTTATCGCCAGTCGGTCAGAAGACGAGCATGTGCTTCACTTAAAGCAAGTTTTTGAAAGATTTCAGCAATATGGTATAGTCATCAATAGTAGTAAATGCCAATTTGGTGTTTCGTCACTAGAAATTCTAGGACATATTGTTGACTCAGACGGCATCCGTACTCTGCCATCTAAAGTTTCCGCCATTTGCGACTTTCCAGCTCCCAACAGCATTAAGAAGTTGAGACGTTTCCTTGGCCTTATCAATTACTACCGTCGCTTTATCCCTAACTGTGCCGAGGTTGTCCAACCGCTCACCGACCTACTCAGACTGAAAACGCGCAATTTCACCCTTACAGCGGAGGCCATTGCGTCATTTGAAACGGTTAAGGAAGTGTTAAATCAGGCAACCAATTTGGCACATATAAATCCTGATCCGTCTACACCTCTTTTCCTGGTTACTGATGCCTCACAAACTGCAGTTGGCGCGGTTCTACAACAGGAGGTCAACGGTGAAATACAGCCTTTATCATTCTTCTCGCATCGCTTACAACCTGCACAGACTCGATATAGCACTTTTGGCCGTGAACTTCTCGCAATCTACTTAGCTGTTCGGCACTTCCGACATATTTTGGAAAGCCGACACTTCGTGATTCTCACAGATCATAAGCCGCTCACTTTTGCACTCAACGCGACATCTGATCGTTATTCACCGAGGGAAATTAGGCAGTTGGATTATATCAGCCAATTCACTAGTGACATCCGGGCATATTAGTGGTCGCAGCAATTTAGTTGCAGATGCCTTATCCCGTGCCCATATAAACCACTTGGTACACGCTCCGTTCGATCTGCAATTAATAGCTGAGAGCCAAAAGCAGGACGAAGAATTACAAGAGCTTAGATCACATCCTTCCCTGAAGTTCGTTAATATGCCGCTCTTAAACTGTGATTCTAAAGTTCTGTGTGACATGTCCACTGGTAAACCTCGTCCATTTGTGCCTCAGAAATATCGTCGATCAGTCTTTACGCATTTCCACTCTATTTCACACCCGAGTATCCGTTCCACCGCTCGATTAATTTGTGAACGTTTCTTGTGTCCTGGTATGCAGAAGGAAATCCGGAAATGTGCAAAACAGTGCGAAACCTGTCAACTGAGTGAAGTCCACAAACACGGTTACGCCGCCCGGAAGTTTCAACTTGCCTGCACGCCGTTTCCAGCATATACATGTAGACATCGTTGGACCACTTCCACAATCCAATGAATGTTCCTATGTGTTAACAATAGTCGATCGCTTCACATGCTGGCCTCAAGCGACCTTCATGCGCCATTGTTCGTCCGAAACCGTTGCCAGACAGCTTGTCGATTCTTGGATATCCCATTTTGATGTCCCTGAGAGCATCACTACAGATCGTGGGAGTCGGTTTACCTGTTCCTTGTTTCGTGAACTGAACCACCTATTGGAATGCAATCTTTTCAAAACTACAGCTTACAATCCCGCAGTCAACGGCTCAGTCGAACGTCTTCATCGACACCTGAAAGCCGCCATTATGGCTAAATCATCATCACAGCTGTGGACCGAATCGATATCAGTGATATTACTTGGTATCCGCAATACGGCGAAGGAGGATATTGGTTGCACTCCAGCCCAACTTGTCTAAGGACAAACGCTACGTCTTCCCGGAGATATGGTATGTGTATCCACACCCAATGAAGACCTCTCACCATCGACATACGTCAGTCGACTGCAGGATCATATGCGTACTGTTCGCCCGTCTGACACTCGGGAATCCGGTAGATCCCAGTTTATCTTCTTGTACACATGTATTTGTCCGTGTTGACAGCGTCGAACGACCGTTGCAATATCCGTATGATGGTCCGTTTAAAGTCATTTCCCGCAAGGACAAATATTTTGTGATTGAGAGGAACGGAAAACCGGACTCCGTCAGTATCGACAGACTCAAAGTTGCATTCATCGACGACGAATCTCACTCAGATCCCCCTACTGTAGTCACGTTACACACAAGTTCTCAAAAGCTCCAGTACAGTCATCCCAGGGAACCCCGAACATATAGCACGACGTATTGACGATCACCCGTCACATATCCTGTAGCAAACATGTGTTGGTCGAACCTGTAAGACTCCTGTTCGCTTTGCAGACTACACTCCTTTAGTTTTGTCACATTATCCAGCGTCATTCCCTTTCTTTATTCCTGACGCTGTAGGGGGAAGTATTGTAGTGTCTGTAATCCGTTGTCACATTTACCATCCTTCCTGAACTTAAACCACACTTTGTAACTGTCGTACATATTGTATCATGACGTTTGTTTTAATGTTACGAATGCCCAATTTTCCGGCGCGACCTGCTGACTTCTTGCTGAACGACTGTATTTACGCCCCGTTGAACTGTTTGCTGACTGCTGCACCACTGGGACTCAATCTCTGTGTTTGTGTCAACTGTTGAACGTCACAATAAATCCCTGTGACAGTTTTTAGCCGTGAACAATTTTCCAACCGTGGAATATATCACTCACACGGAACCATCTGCTTGAAATCTCGACGAGTTAATATTTTCCTTTCACAGCCAGTTACTACTTTGGATCGGTGTTAATTTGTCCGAACACGCTGATTAGGTTCTAGTCCACTACAGCAGGATTTTGACCAATCAGAGCTCGGACACAGAAGCGCCCAGATCTTCAGGCCAATATCTCCGGTGGATAGGCAGCGCATGGTAGCAGCGCATACTCGAAGCGTTAAAGCGGTAGCGGTGTGGAATTTCGCCTAACACACACTAAGGCAAGCTCGGAACCAGGAGGCTCTTGCTTGTACACTGGATTCCTTCTGATTTCTGTACGTCTGCCCTAAACGACAATCAATTAGGCGGGTATTATAAAGGGAATGCCCTCCCAGCTCGCCGCGTCCTAGGCGCACACCCAAAATTTCTCTGACACCGTGATCCTAAATAGGAAAACCTTGAAATAAAGTTTTAGCATTTAATGTTAATTATTTGGGAGTCTAAGATCTCCCCACGCGGCTTCAGTTTTATTAGAAGTCGGTTAAACGAACTCGGGGCCCGCTGTGGGTGCGGAATTCTCATTTAATGGCTGTCGGTGGCTCTGCCCGTCATCTCTATGAAAATCGTGGGGAACTCAGTATAAAAGCTGGTTTGTGTGTGTTTTCTCACGTATTAGGTTTGGAAAACAACCTCAAAACGGCTTAGACAATAATCACGCCCATTACGTTTGCGCAAACTCAAATTGGAGCGTGCATTCGCAACCTGAGTAAGAAAGATTCTATGTTTGCGGCAAACATTCCTAAGAGGCCAAAGATTTCGTCACAATGCGTAAGTTCTTTGTTTTTTATGGTGGTCAGCATACGTTATATCCTACTTAAGGCAAGGTTTGATCTTCACTGACATACCGAGCCACCAACCTTTCCAATGAATTAACTATTGGGTTTGTGGGCAGAACAAACAGATTATAATGATGCTGTCTTTTGGTGTGCACTTTGCACCCAGTGTCACGTTATCGTTTTGATGTTCATTAAAACAGGTGGGTGACGTACCGCCAGGCGTCATCATAAGGTTAGTCTGAATGAAGCGTAAGTTTATTTGTAGTTGCAGGTGATGGAACAAGTGGGCGATAGGGTAAGAGGGAGAAGCGCATAGTTGCGTGTGTGCTTGCAAACAGGACATGGCAGTGCCATACCATCATTGCACTGAAATGCTTCGGTTTCTGGACAACCCCGTAATCGGCGTCATTTTTGAGATGATTTGGCCTGTGAAGTTCTGTTGAATGGGTTTTATGGTGATCCGAGTATATACTCATGGATGGAACAAAGCTTACATAAGATCGCAGGTATTTTTGGAGAGGTCGTGTGGTGTGGTGTTTTATGTACATTCGAAGTTGTACTTTTTTTGACTGTATTGCGACAAATGAGGTCAATGCACAAGCCTGCGGTGCTCGGGTCGCGTTTTTTAATTTGGAAAACCCATTGGGTCAAGGCGGCAATCCGTGATAATTAAGTGACGTGTGTATCAGGCTGCAGTACGGGCTATACTGTTGTGTGGCTGTGAGACCTGGCCTATTTGAGAAGCGGAACCGAGGCGTTTGTAGGTGTTTGATAACGGCTATCTCAAAGCCATAGCTCGCGTGAGTCTGTGACGGCGAATCCATAAGGCGACCTTTACACAGCGATTTTTCGGTTGTTCACCGTAAATTTCCATTGAAGAATGTGTCCTTGCAGTGTCAAACTAGATCATCATGATTAACTGGTACAGTTGGATCACCTCAGGTTTGGCTATCTCACTGGCTTCTTTATTCGTCAATAGTCGACATGCATTCTGAACTGAATTTGGGCTGCTATACTTCGAAATGAGCGATAACTTGGATGAAGACCAGACAGGTGCTCCTTGTTGGTTAGACTGCCAGTGTACTTCAGTATGTGATGATTACGAGTTTCGATGAGGAAGACCAAGCTGTCAATTTTATTAAGCCGCCTTGATTCGGTGTCGGAGCGTAAAAATCGAGTGAACCTGAAATTTATTGCTCTAAACGAGCGGATTGACACCAAGCACCCGCATACTTACTAGATCTTCGCTAAGGCTACATTCATTCATGCACGTTTGAGGATGCGTGTGACTCCTGGATCTTGGGGCTCGTTTCTACTCCACTTGGTCTTACGACTGACAAGTATACACATCTCTTTAGCTTTAGCCTTGCCAGGATCAATAGTGCATATGGTCTCCGAAAGGCGCAATCGAATCATCAATGTACTTGAGGCTCCCAATCGCTAATTGAACCATTACAGCAAGTAGTGAGTTTACCCTAATAAGAGTAGGCCTCCTGGTGCAGCGCGGATACATGGCGGTGATTTTGGACAAAAGGGTTCAATAAGCACTTGGTGAGTTAGCTACTGCAACTTTAATTGTTTGTTTTTTATGATATCGCGGAAAGTGTGTATGAGTCGTAATTGAGTATCCATTTTTTGGGAACCCTGTCGAGTGAAAAACAGAAAAGTGGACTGACCGCACATTATGTTCGCACCGATGCCACCAATAAATAGGAACATCAGTTGGTAAAGGTGGCCGTGTATTTGTTGAGTATGGGGTTGGCAGGTGGACGGCGTTTGGGTATGAGGGACCGTCGTTGGTCGTTGGATTAGTATATTATGTATAGTCGGGACATTATAGTCAGCTGCGAGCATGTACACGGGTCCGGCAGTTACTGTAAGTAGCCCCGAGAGGTGACATCGACTATAGTCATGAGTGTGACAGCCATTGGACTGGGCTACTGGGCATAGTTGAAGCCTCATACTCAGCGGTGCACACATAGACGGGGCTTGCCCTTACGCTAAGTAGCCAAGGTAGGCGATATCAACTGGAGTTACGAGTCGTTGGCCATCGTTCTCTGTTAGACTGAGATATCATGCATAAATTGAGCCTCGTTTTTAGCGGCCCGCATAGATACTGGCCTGGTTTTTACTGTAGGTAGCAAAAATGCAAGGGCGCACACAGTTATGGGTATGTCGTACCATCGTTGGCAGTTAGATTAGGACACTGCGCATAGTTGATGCCTCAGAGGCGCATACTGGCACTGGCCCAGCAATTTTAAAATGTAGATTGGCAATTTCGCGTGCAGTTTTGCGTATGAGTTTGGATTTGGTTACCGGTTAACCAATGCCGCACATGGATACTGAACTAGAAGGTACGATAAGTGGCCAGGTAAGGCGACATCGAGTACAGCAATGAGTATGTCAGGTCATCAGATTAGGCTCTCATGTATGGTTGTGGCCATATTTTTAGCCACTAGCATGGATAGTGGCCTGGTGTTTCGCGTAGGTAGCAGAGATGAGCAACAGCGCGCAAAGTTGTGGGTATGAAAGACCGTCTTCGGCCACTGGAACTTGTCACTGTGTATAGGTGAGGTCTTACAATCAGCATTGCACATCGACGCCGGCCTAGGAGTTACAATAAGTAGTCGAGGTGGGCAACAGCGGCTACCGTTATCATGGCGACCGCTTCATGGTATTCACCACCTATCGAGCGTCATACTCATAATATGAATGATGCCTGCAGCTGTCTCGTGATGCCTTATCATCTACAGGAAATTATGTATATCTGGGAAACGGGATCATCCACAGATGGCCCTCGCATCGCCACTGCACAGTTCATGCTGTTGCCTAACATTGTTGTACTTAATAGAAGTTTACATCCAGGAGAAAATCTGTCGTAAGCAGGTTCACCGAACAATATACATTTTGCGATTATAATCGCACTTGCCAAATCTGAGGAGTGTGGAGCAAACAAACGTCAACAACGGATCTTCCGGGGTTAAATTTGCATTAGATATTATTCAGATGCTTTTAATTCTTAATTGAGACGGGAAAATGCCAAAATATGCTAAATTCAGAATTCGTGTCTTATATCACGTAAAACGGTAACAAAATATGAATAGGTGATCGTCCGTAATCTTGATAGTTTGCTCATCTAAAAAAATGCTATGAGCAACATAGCACCAGAAAGTGCAACTTGATTAGACTACCCCCCGTTAAAGTCACAACCTCGAAAACCCTATAATTTCGGGGAAAATAATTTGGGTGTGCAAATAGCCAGCGACGCCACTTACGTATGCTTTCAACGCCAAGCCTAATCGATAGTCACTACGCGAGATACGTCATCTGGACTATATTTCACAATTCACTGCCGACATTCGGTACACTTCAGGTTCAGAATATGTCATCGAAGATGCCCTTTCTGTCCAGACATCAACACTCTTCACTCTTCCACGCAGTTGACTCTAGCCAAACTGGCGAACCCTAAGTATAATGACCTTCATTCTTTGCCTATTCTATACTTCCCTTCACTTCAAGTCTTTTCTATTCCCTTACCCCTCCAATCCGGCACCATTTTTGTGATATGTCTACCGGATCAGCTCGCCCAATCGTCCCCGAAGCCTTTCGACGAGTTGTTTTCGACCACTTCCATGGATTTTCTCATCCATGACTCAGAGCGACCAGGAAATTAATTAGTGCACGCTTTGTATGGCCCATCATGAATAAGGACCTGACATCCTGGGCCGTTGACAGTGCATCGCCTGTCAACGCAGTAAAGTAACTCGGCGTACGAACTAACTTAACGGTTCATTTGCAGTTCCTGATGCTCGATTCACACACGTTCATCTCGACGTTCATCTCAAATGTTGCCTTACTCCTCGTCCTGACGACATATCACCCGATCTTTTCAAGAATCGCGGCGCGCGCCTAGCACATTAGGTTCTATCTTGGAAAAAGAACCTTCCCAGAGGTGAATCAGTAATAGTAGCCGTCTTCAATATGGATACCCGTAATGGATTTAGTTATTCTGTTGGTGTTGTTTATCCACTCGGCATCCACTCCGCAGGGTACGCCCAAGAATTTTGTTGACATTAGCAGGTGCCTACGTTCACATACCTCTCGGTGTATGAGGATGTAAACTGAGTCCTCCAGAAGGTTCAATTAAACGACGCACACTCCCTCTATTTTTGTTCAACTAATTCACTGATCGAATGGCGGGACGAAAGTTGTTCAAGCAGCTTATGATAACCATGTCGATCCGGACAATATTGTCCTCATTTCTGAATTCAGAGGGGGAGTCAAGTCTTCATTGCATAGATTGAATTGGGCTTATAGCATCTATAGTTTGGTCGACTACAGTGCACCAGAAATGTGATATTTAGGGCCATGCACATATACAGAAATAAGGTGTATGTGATTCCGGAAAATGAGTCCTATGTGTTTAAAGAAAACGAATCTGAAAGAGGCAAAACAAAGATGCATTGCAATATGCCGAAGAACCATGCCATCAGATGAGTCCCCATTGAGCACGAAACGCAACTTTAGTATAGGCCAAGGAAAGTCTGGGGGATGCCTAGGACAGAGTGAGCTCCATCTGTCGTGGTTTTTTTCGATCCATTCAGAAAGTACAGTGCATCCAGGTAGCTCATTTTAACCGCGGTAACCTTAAGCTGCCGCAGGCTGCTCAGTTTCGGAGAGGTTTGCTTTTGACGTCAAAGGTGATGCAGGTAGGTAAAATTCGGCCAAGCGCTGAGTAAGCTGTCATAAGCTAATTATGGCTTACTTAGTTGTTGAAGTACGTGGACTGCGCTGCGGATTATCATAAAAGCGGGATGGAGGTAAAATTTAGGAACGTCTTGGGAGGTGCAATATACATGCCAAAACATGAGACCACCTCTGGCATCCCTGCTGAAGCATCTCGTGCGGATGAACAACAGTCAAGCAATTGATCTGGCTTTTGACGTCATTTTGACGCCTGGATTTCCGGTCCTATTGAAGGTGACGTTGAAAGCAGAATCAAACAATAAGGCAAAAGAGGGGGACAGCGCCGAAGGAGCGGGATAAGAGTGCCCATTAATCTTAAAGAAAGCACCATTCACCTCCACAGTTGTAATGGAGGCATTACCCAATAAGTTGCGCACGAATAAATACGGGAATGGTATAGGTTGATTCCAGCAATCCGTTGAACCANCGCTGATTAGGTCCTAGTCCGCTACAGATTGCCCTGGCTGTGGTATATATTCCAGAAAATCCTCTTCACGAATCTGGGACATCAGTTACAGTAGATAAAAAACGTATGGTGCGAAAGTTAACGAAAACCCACAAGAAGCACGCCATTTGACATCTCTGATGCAATTTAATTTCCATGGTTTTCTACATTATTCCCTAAGCTGTAAGTAAGCCCATTTCATCGTAAAACATGTGACCCGGCCGTCCACCTGAGGTTTTCTTTTGAAACTCCCTCCCACTACCTGAATGAGCGTTACTGAAACGTTCCGGAAACTGTTTGTGGTAGCTTTCCACCCCCCTTTTACACACCAGCAGTCTAATACATAATAATCCTACCTTTTTAAATGCTTGCAAGCCAGTCAGCCAGGGTTGCTCGAGCTAACCACAAAGGCAAGTACGCGTTAACCACGACTTTTGGAACTGCCTAGTCACACCTCTGCTCTTTCTTATCAGCTTCTTGAACGATTGCACAAATAGCTATGATATTATTTACGCACCAATCAGGTAATCCACTCTCCTCTTATTTACATATTCACATATGTTCGCATTGACCACATAAAGCTATTCCCTACTCTCTCCATCTAAAATATTTCTCAAATTTTTCACTGTGTCAAGTCCCTCGGCTTTCTCTCGCCGGACATATCTGCAACGTTAAAAAACCCTCTATTATATGAGTAGCGAACGGTCATTCCAATGTGAGCTTGCGTGGACAAGGACGATATATTTATTGTTTATTTATTTACAGCATTCCCAAATCGAATAAGGGATAAAACAAGTCAGGACACTAATTTATCCATAAAATTTCCCACCGTCCTCATGAAGGTATCGCGTCGAGCCATGACTGCTATCAAAAAATATGAATTCCACACCAAAGTAGACCTTGGGTAGACCTCAAAAAATTCTGGGAATTTTAGGGATTTAAGGCTTTCAGTGGTTCAAACAAGTACCGTCGAGTCCTAAAAATTTATATAAACTTATTTTCGTTCTATCATTTTAGAGGAAGTAGCGGTGTGTATCTAAGATCCGGCGATGCACTAACGATCAGCTCAAAGGATATCAAAACGTAAGCCAAGTGATTCCCCGTCTTGCGTGAACACACCAAAGGATTTGTGCCTGGACGGTTAGAAGACTACTCAGATGGAAGTGACGTAAACATGTTGGAGACATCAGTATCCGTTACCCTGTTGACTCCTTGCCGAAGTTGGTTCCTAAAAATTTAGATCCCAAATTTTCGCGCCTTTTCTGCTGGGCTGCGTGTTCTTTCAGAAAGACCGCGCTTTACTCTTATTCGCTAGTTGTATCTCGTCTGTATTGTTCTCTAAATTTGTTGAAAATATATTTTTGCGTGGCTGCTTCACTTGTACTTTGCCCTTTGATGAGGCGGTGACAACTCTTCTACGGAGGTCGATTCTTCTGAGTCTCTTTGTGTTACGAGCTTTCAGGCTCGTGCTGAAGCTGGAATTTGAGCGCTCGGTGTCAAGTCACGTGTAGACGTCAATCTTACTCCTTTAGTTCGCAGCGAAACAAATACCACAAACTCCGCATGCATCAAGTAGTCATTCCACACTATCTTTTGTTTAATTTCAAAGTTTTCGGTGCATGGTTTGCAGTAATCACGCCTCCGGGATTTTATTTCATGTTTTCAATACAAAACCATACCTTCACGTTTCTGGTACCAAGTACAAAGCCTTCTTCACAAAAATATACAGCTACAGACAAGCGCCAATAGTGCAACCTGGCCGCCTTGTTAAAGGTCAAACCGTGTTTCTTTGTAAACGTTCTATCTTTTCGAAAGCCCCTGAAACTCAATGACAAATTCTAAACTTTTACCTCCTGGTCCGACTTCATCCACATCACTCCAGCTTTTCTGCGGCGTGAAACCAAAGTTACTATAACTCAATTAATTCCTCCCTCAAAGTTATTGAGTCCTTTAATGCACGGAGGACATTTGTTTATCAGCTATTTGACGATCCATTATAATGTGTGCTCCACGCCTTCGCACCTTCTCACTGCGCAGCTTCATCACAGCGCTAACCGACCGAAAACTGGCAACACCACCTTGATTGCTGGCAACTTACGTCATTAAACCTCCAAGCCCAGCAAACAAGCCAATGATCAAATGCACAACCTGAGCTGCCAGCAGGATATGGGAACAGATCATCACCCGCTTGTGTAAAACCTCCAGCAGGTTTGCGTCAAAGCTCGGGGCTACCAGCAAGGCCTCTACTAAAAGAAAAGTAAGTAGCAACCATGAATCTCAGCCAGACATATCTCTAGGTGTAGTACTTGCATGGTTTATTTGCTAAGCTGTTAACGTCAGCAAGGTCTACCCGCGCAATCTGTGTAGACTCGTTACCAGGCGGAAAATTCCACTAAGTGAGAACTTTTCAAGTAAACCACTTTGCCAAGGCCGCACACATATCTCAAACCAAAAGTCAACGCACATCATATTAACACAGTACACCAAGCAAAGTGCTCTTTTCTCTCTTATATTTGCCCGTCAGTTAGCCCTGATAGTCCAATGCATATCCTAGGTGATAGGGTTATTGTGAAGGCCAAACTTTAGCCAGAGCGGCCTCAAAGGTACTGTTTCAGTAAATGCACAAGTTGGAGGCGCGTGGTACAACATTCCTTGACCGCCGGACTAGAAACATCACATCCAACTACCCTATTAAGTTAAGTACCGTACTGACAGCACAGCAAACTCTCCGTTCAAATGAGTGAAGCTTTCGTATTTGTGGGGCACACACCGAGCCTACAACAGCCAGCTAAACCAGCTTAGTAAGTTTTCTCAGCAGGATTTATGGATAAGTGAAGTGTGCCACTTTTGCTCAGACATTTATAAGCAACGCTAATGGACATCCAGACAAAGACGACCGGACGGTGCAAAGAATTTGCACACTAGTAAAAGGCTTTTTATGCTTGAGAATGAGCCTTTTTAACCGCCCGTTCCGTGGCTCAATGGACTGTCCTATGTTGAATATACTTGGAATGTCTTTTACTGGGTAGCTGCTGTCGTTTATTGCGGGATAGTGCATAGTTCAAAACTCCATGTGTCTCAGTCTGTGTCTACGCGCCCCCGTCTTACTTAGCTGACCTTGAATGTGCGAACCAAAGAGAAAATTTCGGACTCCTAAGAACATTAGGTTGCTAAAAGTTGACGGTGAGATCATTGGTGCCAACTATGACACGAGCAGTTGACATCGCTTTTAACCGATTTCCGATGCTGTGTGCTGTAGCAAAACGTGCAGTGCCTACTAAAATAATGCCCGACCAGAACAATATGCCCTCATTCGTCAAAAACTGTCACAACTTGAGGTTTAAACACTGGAACTGCAAGCTTTACAGAAAATACTACGGGATTTCTACACTGGAAACACACCAACCCTCTGGGTATCAATACAGATGGAACCTTAGCAGACAGTTCCATAAATGTTCATTATCAATTATTAATTCTTCGCTAAATCTTTGTGGTTTTCATGCCATGTTCGTCAAATTAAACATTCTCACAATGTTTGTTGTTGTGAAATACCGGGGAAACAGGGAATGCAATCTTATACAGTCTGAACTCTCCGCATCACGAGTTGGCTTCAGCCCCCTTTGTATCTCGCAAAAGTTGATACACCAAATTAATCCCTCTGTGATACTTAGGGCGTGCACCTTTGCCCTTGTTCATGTGAGGTTTTATACGGAGGAAAAGAACGAGATTGCATAGGCCTGTTGGAGTTTGTCACTACAAACCTCATCCTGCACTGGAGAAAATTTTCTGGTACAGTTAAACGCCCGTCAGAGTACATTAACATCGCAGGTCACCAGTCGTGTCAGAGTTTTAACCCCGGACATCCAGAGCACGCTTGACGCATCTGAATTATTAATCTTAAACAAGCAGGCTTGGTGATACTTAGGGAATATGGCTGGTATGCTTGAAAAACAGATCATGTATGCGGTGCTCGAAGACTGTTTAAAAGATGTCCGGGTTTCGGCATTTCCGCTCGCATGCTGAAGCTATCCCACCACAACTTATGGTATCCCTCGCTCTAGTACATGTTCCAGAGCGTGTTGTCCTTTGTTTACCTGAGGATGAAATGCCGAATATATGTGCTAAATTATTGGTTGAATAAAGTTCATCCCCAGCACTGAAGCCGCTTATAAGATTATATTTGATGATTAAAGAAAGCTGAAGCCTAATTTTTGCAAGCAATATATGAGCGTGAGGGCCATGGTTGTTTTCTGGCTACCTGTGATTAAGCCGTTATCTACTTCTTTAAGAAAAACCATGTATTGACCGAGTATTGGCGGTTTGGTTCTGCAACACAGCCCCGCTACATTCCCTGGCTGTTTACGAATCACGAATCACAAACACAATTTGAAGCCTCAAGACACCAACAAAAACGAGCACTGCGTACTGAAACAAGGTGGCAGGAAGTTGGTATGGGAAGGAGAAATGTGCTTCTGACAGCCACTTGTGAAACCCCACCAGTGCCTGCTGCCCGTGGCATTCGGGCTTTCAAAACGCGCACAGGTCATTATCTTTGGCTGTTGTGTGCTGTATCTACCCCAGGTTTACACGGTCGTCACAGTAGCACTAGACAATCCACGTGGCCTAACATCTTGCTGCATTCCGTAAATACTGAATGTCTTCTGTGGGTGTCCTAAGAGGCCACACTAAACCTCCTTTGTGGTTAACAGTTTGTATGCAAGCTTACGCGCCTGGCTTGGTCTAACAATCCTGAGGACTAAAAACGGGTTCCCGAAGTCCATTGATATTTTTCTTGTTTTCAGGGTGGATGGGCTTTCGCAGCACTCATCGCCTGCCATCACTTAGGTACACGTTCACTACCCCCTTGTCTTCACTTATAGGAAATGTCTCCAAACTCCACAGCTCGTCGTGGAGTCAAGCCACTGGCGGGAGTCTTCATGTTCACTACCCCCTTGTCTTCACTTATAGGAAATGTCTCCAAACTCCACAGCTCGTCGTGGAGTCAAGCCACTGGCGGGATGGGTTCTTCATGTCCACACAACGTGGTAGTTTTCAGACATTTGAGGAATATACTTCTTTCCGAGGCAGCGTATTATGTCTGCAGTGATCACTATTCGGTGCCGTCTTCACTCGCACTATTATTCTGTGGGATTTTCAGTATGACGGCCTGTTGGCGGAATTTTGAAAAATGCCCCACGAAGATTTCTGCACTTAAAAAGCAACTAGGTGTAAGAATTTTCGACTTCTTCCCTTTCCTTCGCAGATTTACTGAGAGACCCTTGCGCGGATAGGGGTCACATTTTTTCGCCGTTCTGGCCGCTGGCGTCAGTTGTTTACGCTCGCTTTGCGATCTTTGGTAATATCGGAAGAACTTAAGTAATTGGTGCATTTCCGGTGAAAAGATACCCAAGCTGTCGCCTGTTTTGTCTGCAAAAATCCGCATTTCAATTATCAATGCTTCCGCCTACGTAGGCCACTTGCCATCTGTGAATTGAAATGAACTGATTCCCTAAGCATGCCGTTCCCGCTCTTCACAAATCTGTTTTTGTAAAGCCGGTTACGTGCCATATGGCGCTTTTTAAACCCTGTGGCATGCTACAGTGGTCACTACATCATTTTCACTCATAATTAAAGAAAGTTCAGCAGCATTGGCAGACACTGGGTGTGGAAACTTGGTCCGGTATGTTAATCTGGGTACATTTAAACCAACGTTGAGGTTTTACAAAAGCGAAAGATTAGCCAGAGGAGTTTGAAGTGACCGGAAGGTGGCATCTTTGCATTAGGTGATGCAAAACTGAATCGCTTCACTTCTTTAATTAAGTAACCGCTTCGGCCAGTGATGCCATTGCTTTAATTAAGCATTCCTGATGTATACACAGCTGGCGGCACTCTTGGAGGACGCGTTGCTTCCCTTCGCTGAGTCAGTGAAGTTGTCGTCTCAAGACGTCACTAGGAACTGCGTCTAACCAACGTAGTCTTCACTGGGGAGGTCATTAGTAAACTCTCAAACATGACGGAGCTCTTAAGCGCTAAAACGGGCGGACGGTATCCTCGAATGTCGCGTAATACCAGGACCTCCGGGAAGGCAAGTCAAAGTCGGAGCTGCGTTTCTATACGGTACTACTGTGAGTCAAATTCATAAATTATGCAAAATTTGTCAGTAGATACCAGTCCAAAACAAGTGGTCCACTTGGGCTACATAAGTACGAACCAAATTAGCGAAAAGACTCCAATGTGACACAGTCACACGTGGACAAAGTCGGCCACAAATAGCTGGATGAACTCAAGGCCAAGTGAGCAAATTGGTAAGGACCAACAAACGTCAGTTCATTTGCACGTACTAAACACACAAGTGGAGCGGGTGTTACAACTCGGGGCAGAATAAACGTGGGGAAGTTTAAGTGTCAAGGCACCGGATGACAAACCGCGTTGAGTCTATTCGAGGTCCAACTAGGGAACCTGAAGAAAACGTTACTCACACTGGCAAAGCATTTTTACCAGTTTGGAAGTAAGCGATTGTCACACCTCACTACAAGACCGGTGGCTGACTATAGTTAGGTAATCATAGAACTATTAGCCACACTAACATGCTCTACAAGGTGGTGGAACGCATCTTGAAACACCTCACCACAAGTAGCTTGATATCGTCCGTGCAACACGGATTCCTCCCAAGTCGTTCTCGCGTGACCAACATGCTTAAACTTATGGACAGTTTAACCCAAGCTAAGGATAGGTGACTGATATCGGATATCATATTTTTCGATTTCTTAAAAGCATTCACTCAAGGACCACATGTTCCGCTGTTTTATAAGCTTGTGGGATTCAAGAAGACATCTTACCTGGATTTGAGCTTTCTTATCTGACGGAACATTCCCTGTGAAAGAAGCCTAGACCTACTCTTCCTCGGGCACCCTTCCCATCGAAGATCCTCAAGGCTCTGGTTGGAAGTCAACTTTGTTCCTGATCTACGTTAACCACATTCCAGATGTTTTTCAGGTATACTTTTTCTGGACAACTTGAAATCTTGAGGTTCAAGTGCCAGTGACTTTCAAATGGAACCAGACGCTGCAGAGCAGTAATTGTTGCATTGGCACCTTACCTTGAATGACGAAACTTGCGTCCATGTGTCATCCGGAGGAGACTAAGGGTACGCCTTTTTTGCGCATGGTGAGGGCAGACCAGAGCACATTACGGGAATGGATAACAGAAGGCATCTGGCTCCCCTCGAACGAGCGCTTCTCACTGCATTCGCCATTGTACACTTGATTTAGCGCAGTTTCTCTCGCATCACTTGCATGCACTCTCAGGCGCTTTATAGGCCTACTTCAGACCTCTTATCGAATACGCCAACTAAGTTGTTCACTCAGGACGCAAGAAAGATTAAACTCTCGTTGAGTGTGTCCTACGAGCTGCCACGAAAATGGTTGCCGACGTGGTCTATGAAACGTGTCTCGTGGTGCCTGGGGATATGGTGAGAAAATTTTCAAGCTCAGAGCGCGCACTTTTACAAAATTCGTTCACCAATTTTGGGCAATTGGCGTGTGGAACAAGCCCCCTCCGAAGGTTTTTCACGCTGAACTTTTAGACGCCTTTTAAAGTGACCCCTCGCGCTGGCCAGTTTACTGCCAAGCACTAAGAACATAAGAAGCGGTGCCACACTCTTTTTTGCCTACCCTTTTCAGGTGATTAGAAGCCAGTGAACATCAGGAATAAGTCCGACCCGGAACCATTTGGTGACAGCCTGAATCCTTTGCATGAATCCGTAAGTACGTGAAGCTGTGAAGCCGCTGAACGCGACGAGGGGAGTTTTAGGGTCGGTTTTGTTCTAGTCGTTCAACGGCTGTCGTTCACCTGAATTGTACAAGTGAAAAAAAGTCCACTACTGCTCTTTATTTTCTAAGAGTCAATGGTGGAAAGCGCCTCTGGCTATTCGCACAATTAGCCTGAGTTCTCGAAATCTACGGCATTTTCAGACTTGCCACTTTATAGTGTAGAATGTCTATGTATCATGTATATGCTCCTGTATTATTGAAAAGCCTTTAATATGGCGATTTGTTTAAGTAAACTAAATCTCCAGGTGAATAAACACCGCCGAATTTGAATAGGCTATCTGATGATAAAAATCGCGAATTGTGGAAAAGGTTGACCCACATACAACGAACGTAACTTTCAGGTATTTTTCCACCGGAACCGATTTCATTTTAGACTCTAACTGCCCTTCGGAGATGCAACATATGCGTAGGCGCATTCGTGCAAACAAATTTTGGCCGATGATTCTTTGTTGCAAATAAAAATTCCGTGGTGCACGCTAATTATTTGCTAAACATCGTGCACGTTGCCTGGCAAATTACAGAGCTTTTCATTATAGGTTCCGAATTATGCTGGAAAGACCTCTAGGTTCATCGACCTTAACTGACTCACACCACCAACATGTGGCTAGGGGTACGCGATGCCTAACTAACTCACGGATATTCACGGATTGATACACAGGATCGAGGCTTTTGCCCAAGATTCCCGGGTCGGTTTTGTTCTTGTCGGTCAGTGGCTGTCGTTCACCTGAAAGGCACAAGTGAAAAAAGGGTGTAGCACTGCTC
>NW_008751779.1:144750-154286 GCF_000715545.1 Opisthorchis viverrini
GCAAGAACGGTTTGGGAGAAATCCGTGTTGAGCTGGAGATATCAGATTGCTGGAAGTAAGGTGATCATGGATGGCTCGCTTCAGAATGTGTTCCATCATAGAGCCACATAGAGCCTACATCGATAATACCAGAAAGCTGAACGATCTTAACAGACACACACTACCAACATGCGGCTATGGTTACGCGATGCCTAACTAACTAGCCACATAGAGCCTACGTCGATAATACCAGACAGCTGAAAGATCTTAACCGACGCACACCACTAACATATGCCTAGGGGTACACGATGCCAAACGAATCCATCCATCGGTAACGGAGGAAAGGCTCAAAATGGACGTCTTGAAATTTTGAGATATATTGGTCGTTTTGAAATTTACATATGTCCTTCTGTGAGGCGCATTTTCTTCTTCGCGAGGAGCGTTCATTTGGCCGTTGAATTCCTGAAAGGAGAGGAAGATATAACTCAGGTTATCGAAATATCACCATAAGGCGGGCGGCCGACAAACAGGTAGAGATACTTACCCCAAAATTCACTGCGGCGACTATGCTGTCGTAGATGCCTGTTAACACAATGCCATCTCAAGCGGTTATTTCGCATGCCTGTTTTCTGCACCTCTCAAGAAATACGATGAACAGTTCTTACTGCTCGGAACGGACTGATCTCGAAATACAGAGAACAGGTGTACGCAGGGGAGCCACGTCGCCTGATAGAAAGGGTATGTGCATTCTCCAGCACAGGTGTCGACAGTCTGGGAGCATCTGGGTGTTTGCGCCACAAACTATAAGTTAGTTTACGTAGCTCGACCTCACCTTGTTTGTTCCGACACTTTCCTACGGCAGCCGCGGCGTTCGCGGACCCAAGTGTGTGTCTGTAATATGATGAACATAAAACCTACTGTACAGCATTGTCCAGGCGAGCCATGCGGCTGTTCGCATTATGTGTCTATGACCAAAAATACATGGATATTAAATGATATATACGTGCTTTCTAAGGGCTTTGCGGACATGAAAGTAGCAAATCATAATGTCACAGCCGAACACGACTCTTGCCGCACGCATTTGCGCCGCCAACTTGTCCATTACGGAGGTCCTGACCGGATACGCTTTGCCCGTCATTTCTTTGAATAAGCCGAACAGTTTACGCATGGGAGTAAACTGCTCGCTCTCTACGAACGCATACATAACCGGACGCCCGGTTCCCGTGCCGTCCGTTATCAAGAATGTGTATAGTTTATATCTAAATACCGAATATTAGATGCTTTAAAAAAACTTACCCAAGGCGGTTTGTTGCATGTGTCCCGTCCACATTCACTACGTCGGGAAAGCGTCGGAATAACGCTATCTGCTGCCATCGGGAGAAACATATGTGGCTATAGTGACCTTCCTCTCCCTGACACACAAGAACGCGTCCGGTCTCCCGAAGTTTTGCCAGGACCGAAGGCATATCATCTGCTACATTAAAACCCAACCATTAGGCACCTACTCAACATAGCCGGTCGACACTTCCGGCGGTAGTTGTGTATATCCTTAGTTGTAAGAATCTTTCCGAATTCATCCGCCACAAACTGCCGCACCTCACGTGACGGCGTTCCATATCTCAGCAGGGCTTGGCATGTGCCCAAGTCGTCTTCGGTTAGGCGTCGATCGACTGGAAGCCGATCGTACAGAAACTTTGACAGTTTGTGGTTGTGTTCCAGAAAATAAGAGGTCACTGCCAGTTGGTTCCTTTGCCTCCGCAGACAAAATCGCACTGGACAGCTGGTGCCTCGCGTACTTTTCTTATTAGAAAATACGCTCGGCTTACTAGCTCCTTCGGATTCCACGGCTTTCCGTTGGTTTTGGGGGGCGCCTGCTGCATTTGTAATGCACCCATTCGTAACGCAAAATAGTGTTGGTGCCTCGATTACTGGATGAACGCACAAATATCACAAATTTATCTTTCATGTATTCATTTAAGGTCTTCTCAAATGCCATGAAGGATGAAAATGACACCCACAAATTTATCAACGAAAGCCACTTCCGACGCCATAGCACATGAAGTTCAAAGCCGAATGTGCGCCAATAATTTTCAAAAGAGATAGATTAAACCAAATCTCAAAAAATTACGGCAGATGAGGGTGGTTTTCAGTCCACAGATATATGCAAAGAAGTGCAACATTTTGACGTTAACTTTTTTATTTCACTCATGGGGGTTTTACATAAAAATGCATTGTGCGTCTAACCGCTGGCGTGAAAAGCCAGTTGGCTAATCTCTGTTTAAACAGGCCATGTGTAAGAATTAGGTCATCTCGGAGGGAATGATACTCCAGGGGGAAAGAGGTAAAGAACCGCGAGGTGCGTTTTGTAGTCCACGAATTTGAGACCGATGGCTCCCTGGACACGCTCAATGAGGGTGACGTTCTTCGTGCGTCCTGAGTAGACAACTTGGATGGCGTAATTAAGGAGCGCTCTGGCGTGAGCCCCAGATACCATTCGGAAGTCCATGCGAGCAATACGGGAGAAGGCGCGCGGAAACATCTGTAAAACGGCGAATACCGTTTTGGCTAATTTCTCATTGTGCAGTGAGAAGGACAAGTTTGAAGAGAGCCAGACACCTAAATCACTTTTGGCGCCTATCCTCATGTTGTTTTCTGGTTTTTTCTCACCATGCATGACAAAGGCATTCGTTCAGTCCCCTCAAAATGACACATGTGCTCAGTGGTCGCAAAACGGAGCCTTGAGGAAATCCAGTGGAGACCAGCGCTGGAGAAAAGTAGGTAGAGCCTACCTTCACTCAGAATGATCTGTCTGCTAGTAACGCCTTGATCCAGTGTGGGATTTCCCCTCGAGTTTCTGGAACAGCGGGATATGTGAGGCCCCATCGAATGCTTTGAGAGAAATCCATGTTGAGCTGAAGATGTCAAGTTTTTGGAACTAAGGTGGCCCAAGATATGTAGCGGACAAGGACCTAAGTATGCGTGTTCAATAAAATATACAATCAAAATATCAGATTAGAAACAACAAATAGCAATAAGAAATGGACAAGTGAATGGAACAGACTCACTAAAGTAAGGGTCCAATAATCCCACTACACGAAATGTTGTGCAGTAATCGTATTCGGCGGCGAAGAATATATTCAGAGTAAGAAGGATATTCTCCACTGATAGTTCGAGTGTTAGAAGTAAATTCCACGGTAGGAATTTATCACAGCTGAAAATTGTCACAAGGAGTTATTGTGACGTTCAACAGTTCGCACACAAATACAATAAACCAATCCCACGACTTCAGCAAACAGCAATCAGTTCAATCGGATGCAATTTCACTGACTCAGCAAAAAGCAGGGCGGTCGCGCCAAGAAATTGTGTATTTCACCATTTTCGATTTCTAATGTAACTATTGGTACAGTAAAACAAAATGTCATGATACGTGTACAGTGTTTACAAATTGCAATTCAAGTTTATATGAAGAGAGTAGAGAATGGGGAAAATGTAACATTGATTTGCAAAACACCACAGATAGCCCGCTTCAGAATGCGTTCGATCATCTTGCACGGCACGCTAGTCAGGCTTATAGGTCTGTAGCTGCAAGGCCACCAGTTTTGTAGATTGGTGTGACAATCTCTTCCTTCCAAGCAGACGGAGGGCGGCCTTCGTTAAGGGACTGAGAAACATCGAATATATATGATTTACCGGTATGGACGACGTTTCCTCAAGGATCACTGGGTGGACCTTGTCAGGCCCCAACGCATAGAATGGGTTGATCTGGTGCAACAGTTGACGAATGTCGTCCACCTTGAAGATTAAGTCGGTTAGGGAATGTTCATAGTTAGGTCTTGAGAAGAGTGGATGTGACGAGGATGACGGGGTTGAATATAGACCCGCATAATGTTCTCTGTAAACCTCAGATACCACTACCTTTGTTGGGTCACTCACGGATTCTCCGTTTCTGTCCCTCAAGGACAATGCGGATGGCATGTATCTGCAGAGACACTGTGTATCATTCTGTGGATTCATGGGTCCAGATAACGACACCTCACTGTAGAGGAGCTAGAAATCAGCCCTTGGCCATTTTCTCGTGTTCTTTCCCCTGCAGAGACGCCCGTGTTATTGTTGTCCCGAAAATCGACCTGGTGGGCCATTATTTTTTCATTTGTTCACCGGCGGGCTTTTAAATTTTCGTGAAGCAATGAGTCGTGCCCATCAGCCCGATCTAAAAAAGTGAGCGTTTTACTGTTATTTATATTATCTGACATTTTTAGGTATTTGGATAAGCGCCTCAAGCGTAAGTTAAATGTGTTCTGGTCAAAAATGTTGTGTTGCGTCATTCCATTTTGTTTCCTCCCGGTGTCAAAGAGGTTTCGCGAGTTGGGCTCCCTCATAAAATACCCCGAATCGTCCATGTGGACCTCTGGACATTCTACAGTATACCAAGCTGAACTAAAATGCCTTGCTATCCACTTGAATTGTTCTGAAGACCGCTCAGCCTCGCGAACATCGTGGGCATTTGTATTGGCGGTTCTAAATGCTGCTTTTCCCGTCTGGAGAATTGATCCCGACTTCAGCCAATCCATTGGAACCTACACAAAGGGGCATATCACTGTGTCTCAGAACACGTGCATCAGAACACAGTGCAGGTTTTGTTATTCTATGGCTCGGGAATCTGAAATATTTTCACGTCTTTAACCACCTGTCTCAGAATTATGGCTGAAATATCGCAACATGATCACAAGATGGGTTTTTGGTAAGGCAGAGGGTACCTCACTCAAACAGTGCATCCAGCACTCCGAACTGAGGTGGCCGGGTCGAGGGTTGCGCAGGCCTAGTTACCGCCTTAGTGTGTTACTGGTGTATTGCTGTTAATGGTAATGGTGTTCTTGTCGCCAGCCACATTAGTGTCTGTGCTTTTAGCCCTTTGTGCAGTAGAGTTGTCTGCACCAGAAGGAGCGGTAGTCTTGGTTTGTGGATGTCCACCGATGGCTGATAGCCATGTTGTCCAAATAGGTCCACCGTTGATTCGCATTTGGTGGCCTCTAGGTTACATACTGCTAGCATTCATGTTGAAAATTCGTGCTGGCCAAAAAACTAGCGCACAATTAGAGGAGTCGCTGTCCGTTGTCAATTTGGCGAGCATGCACTCCGAATAATTCCAAGAGCTGAAATACCGACCTGGGCATTCACGTCGCCCACAAGAATGACCCCTAGCAGCACACGCAGTCCAAAATAACCGAGTTTTCCGGTTATACGACGGTTATGTAACCGCCAAATAACCAGGACGGTTTGCGGTTAATAACCGCGGCGTGACCGCAACGTTGCGAACTACACGGGTAACCACACGGTTAAGCGTGCATATCGTCGTACCCGATGTAGAAAATGGGTCGTAGGAACGGAATCTGTACATCAAACTTCTGGCCACTAATGGAGATGGTTCAATAACCGCGTTGAAACGGTGACACTATATAGTGTCAGTGATTCTTGCTTAAAAAATGAACCAAAATGAATCACGATCAAAAGTATCCTCAGCACCAGTTCTGAACTGAAGCTAACACTACAAACAGGCACTGGTTTTTATGTCGAGTTGCATGGAGCTTGAGAGAATTGAATAACCGTACGGTGCAAAGACCATTGTTCCCCGAAATCCAAACTTGCAAAGCGCGTTCAGCCCTGGAATTGAGTGCACCTTCATACGTTTCATGAGTGTTCACTTCAGGGTCACCAGACACAGAATATAATGTGGAAGGGACGAGTTCCTTGACCCACAGCTGTCACCTTGTCGTGGTGTTCGGGCTTTTGTGTTGGAATTATCCTCCTAGCTATATGGACTGTAGCTCAGTTCTTAAAGGTCAAACCATGCCTGAATGGCCATGGGGGAGCAGCCCGACGGAGAACAGCAAGTCCCAGTACTGCGAGTAATCGTATTACGAGTCGCACTATGCTCCGAGATAGGAGTGTGAAGACATTAAGGCTTTTTCCCCAGGCGACCAGCATATCCATATCCAAGGGAGCAGCCTCCCCCCGAGGAGGGACAGGTTAGAAAATGTCGGTCCCAAAAACCGCACGCTCCGATTCCCCAACGGTTAACCGTGACCGCCGATGCATTATTCTATGCGGTCGAAATACCTTGAAACCAGAGGGTCCGTTGCTCCTTAAGAGGCACTTGCCGTGCGCAGCTGCACTAAAAGTGAGCCAGTAATGCCCCACTTCATGTACTTTCGGACCAGGCCACTCCCCTACAGTCAAGTGGGTCAGACTATTGAGTCAGAGGCTAGGAGTAGGGTCCCCGAATATAATCCTACATCCTCTCACTGTCTTGTCAGTCACTTTTGAGTCAAAGGCTCAAGGTGGGAAACCAGGAGGCATCATTTGCTCTTGCAGCTCGTCCCTCATCGGCCTCCCCCCTCATCCCCTCCCATCTCATCGTACAATGTAGTGGAATCAACCCATCTCCCAACCCCCTAGCCACTGTTCCATGTCTCAACCGTCGCTCAGAAGAATAAACAAAAATAATCACATACTAACCTCAAATGATCTGATCCAATTTGCAGCCTTTAATGTCCGTACGCTACGTCAAATTGAGCAACAGGCATCCCTTGCTTACTTTCCATCGATGTGTTATGTCTCCGAAACACGCATAAAAGACTCCACTTTAATCGTGCTCCTCAAGCCGCTTAGGACTAGCCTAGATGTTCCACATTTCACTCTTCGGGCATTCGGTGATCCTGGCGCAATGGCTCGCGGCATCTGCGGCGTGGGTGTTGCCCCGAGGCTGAAAGCGCCTTACTGCACTGGTTCCCAGTGAACAGTCGCCTTTGCGCTGTGCGGTTGTCTGGCTCAATTAAGGTTAACGCAGGTCGATGCGGTAAACGGTTTTTGTTTGTCCTACCAGCATACGCCTCAACAGACTGCAGTTCTGATACTGAGAAGGACGAGCTATTTCAAGATCTATCAGAACTGCTTCGGTCAGCAAGAAGGACATATATAAAATAGGTATAGTAACCCTTCAAAAAATTTCGAAAGACTAATCTATAAACAAAAATGACTGTTGCAACCCGAACAGCACAAGGCTTGCCTCAGACCTCCCTACATGTGGGTGACTTGTAACCGCTGGCCACGGAAGCGTTATTACACTCTAAATTTTCGGAAATCGGCACCATGTTAAGCGCTCGCATTTGTCGCGATTTGGTCACCCGGAACTCCCTTGGTTACGGTTACGTGAACTTCGATGAACCAAAAGATACCGAGCGCGCTCTTGTAAGTCAACTATGAGTCGTTCATGAGACGCCCTATCCGCATTATGTGATCTCAACGCGACCCTCCCCTTCGAAAGTCCGGGAAGGGTAACATCTTCATAAAGAACTTGAATAAGACCATTTATCAGGAGCACCTTTACGATACTTTCAGTTCTATCGAGAAAATACTCTCGTGCATGGGCGAACACGGAAATTCGAAGGGATATGGGTTTGTACATTTGGAGGAAGAAGAGTGTGCTGAAAGTGCCATTGAGAAAATTAACGGCATGATGATCAATGATCGAGTTGTGTACATCGGCAAATTCATATCCAGTTCAGACCGTAAATCGGTCTCAGGGAACTTCGATTCAACGTCTACGTGAAGAACTTCCCACTGGGTACTACTGATGAGAAGTTGCGCGATATGTGAATTCGGGGAGATTAAGAGTTGATGCGTCGAGAAGAACCCCGAAGGAAAGGCTAAAAGCTTTGGTTTTGTTTCTTCCCATGACCCAGATCATGCTGAACAGACCGTCAGGGTTATGCATGGCAAAGAAATAAATGGCCGAGCCTTATATGCCAGCCGCGCCCAACGCAAAGAAGAACGTCAGGAGGGACTCAAACAACGCCTCGAAAAACAGCGGGCTGAGCGTCTCGAAGTACGTTCCTGGGGTCACCCTGTATGTAAAGAATCTTGACGATAACATCGATGATGAAAGACTAAAGGTAGCGTTTTCGCACTACGGCCCGACCACTAGTGCAAAGGTGATGACTGATGCAAACGGGCGTTTTAAAGGTTTTGGTTTTGTTTGCTCCACGCAGCCGGAACAGGCAGCTCGGACTGTCATTGAAATGAACGCCACTTTGGCGGGCTTCAAACCTTAGTATGTTGCTTTAGCTCAACGCAAGGAAGACACGCGCGAAATTGATAGCCGAGCATCAACGCCTGGCTCAATACAGAAGTCCTGTTACACAGATGTTGCCTGCCGCCGCTGTACACGCGGCTGCTCCGAATCACTTCCCACCTACCGTGTTCCCGCAAGCACAGCGTTATTACCATCCTACGGGTGCTGTCATAAGCTCACAACCACGATGAAATAGGGCAGCTGCTATGTCGGGTGGAATGCCGGCTCAACTTGGCGGGATTGTCTCTGCGCGTCCGCCGATGCCCACTCAATGTATTGGTGCACCAAACCCTGCAGCGGGTGTCGCAGCGAACCAAATGGCTACAATGGCTCATCTACGGTCTCCGGCTAGTGTGGGTCGTCCGATCATGCCTAATGCTGCAATGTCAGCTATGCCAGCTGACCCGCATGTGCCTGGTTCGGTTATGATGAACCATGCTGCTGAGCAGAGGCAGTCTGCCGGTCGACCCAGAGTTCCGATGCAGCAGGTCATGACTGGTCCTGCAGGTGGCATGCCACGACCATCTATGGCTTCAGTGGTGGCTGGTGGCCCTTATGTCCGGCCGATTGCTCCTCAGGTTCCACGAAATGTTATGCATCCCTCAATGGGTGCGATGCTGGGTGCTCCTGGTAACGTTCGCTTCAACCAAACTTCGAGAAACGTTTCTACACAACCCACGGACTTCTAACACAAACGCACACATCGAGTTACCTGGAGGCCACCTACCACAAGATAGTTCTGGACTCGACTGGACCATATGACTATCGGTTGCCGATGGAGAGTCTCGGTTAAGAATTGTCGTTCCTTCTGGGGTACACAACTTGACTCTGATCACGCCATCGTGCGGGCCCATGTAGCACTTAGCTTTCCGCCAGCATTACGCGTGCCGAAAGAGCAGCTCCGTTCACCAAATTCGGCAAGTTTCAGTAGCCGAAGAGTATCGAGCTGATCTGGTTGGAAAGCTACTGAAAACGCACAGTCATGTGGAAAACGAAGATTGCTTGGATGATGAATGGAAGCAAATTAAAGAAGCAGTTTTGTCAGCTTTCAGAACTCTTTGTCCAGCACGTCTGCCTCGACTCAGTGAACACTGGAGATCAGCAAATCTTATTGTTGCCAGAAAGGCCATACCAGCAACTAGCGACTGTGGTGGCGCACGCAGATCCCTCAAATATCAGATTATCAGAACGACAGATCTCTGGTGGTTTTCGAAGTCCCGGGAGATGGAGAAGGTTTTCGCTGCATGCAACAACCGCGCGCTGTTTTAACTGACTCGATCAACGAGTCAAAAGGAAGCAAATGTCAGTGAGACAATATGCGAAAAAGAGTGAAGAGCAATTCAGTCCCTCAATCGCCGTCTTGAGAGGTGGGCTTAGCACTTCCAAGGACAGTCCACCTGGTTTCATATATATATATATATATATA